>NC_059199.1:64910108-65002517 GCF_020615455.1 Coregonus clupeaformis | reverse complement strand
ACCATCTGAAGCCAATTTCAATATTGGGGATTACATAATTATTGGCCCCATTGTGGTAGAAATGGGATCTTAGATATGTTTTATTTCATTACAATTGTATGACACTGTTATTACAAATACATAGATTTGATTGTTTAATTTGTGCAAAAGTCTATAATTTTCTCTCCATTTAAATTGGCAGTAATGGATAGAAAAGAAATGCCCAGGCTGATTACAAGGTTGTTGTTTTTTAATAAATGTTGCATACTTTCTCAACCCAATACCACCTAGCACCAACCCAGACCTCTCACATCATCTATCACTCCGCTGTGTAGGACATACAATAACAGAGAGAAGATGCAAAATTCACACAAATCCATATGCTGACCTGATGTATAGATTAGTCAAGATAATATGGACATGATGCATGGTGTTATATAGTGTGTGTGTGTGTGTGTGTGTGTGCGTGTGTGTGTGTGTGTGTGTGTGTGTGTGTGTGTGTGTGTGTGTGTGCTGATCTGCAGTATCTAGCGTTACTTTACTACGCCAAACTGAAGACACAAAGCAAACACTGGGAAATAAATATTGTGTGAACATACAGCAGACTTACATACTCCATGTAGAGACACAAGAATGAAAGTACACACACACACACACACACACTCCTGATCCCCATGTCTGTCTCCCCTCCTCCTTCTATAGTGAATAAGCAGCCAGTCCATCTAAAGCCCTTGTTCTTCCTGTTTTCCTTGTCTTTTTTTATTAGTTTTTATTAACTTTGCCTCCCTCTCTCTGTCAGCACTTTCAATAATCAATGCTGATATATTGCCAATATCCAGCCAAGTCTCCGGTGTCATCTTTCACTGAGGCTGCGTTATCGTGGGAGATTGGCCCAATAATAATGATATTTATTACAGATATTTATTATCTGGATCTTGGCAGTACTGAGGGCCACACCCTGCCGCTGACTTACATACTCAGTCTCTCTCTTCTCAGACTCCACACACTCTCTCTCTCTGACTCCACACACACTCTCTCTCTCAGACTCCACACACACTGTCCTCTCTGGGGCAAAGTTAGACAGAGAAGGCAGGGAGATATTAGTAGTTCACTAGCTGTTTCTAGCCCAACCAGATACAGTAGAACTTCTCTATTGGCATATATGGGACCTGCAGTTCATCTGTGTAGTCGGTCCTGGTAGGAAAAGCACAGAGAGAGGCACGTTGTACATTGGGACCTGGTCTGAGGACTTGAGGCTGAGGACTGTACATCTTGCCCCATTTGCCTCCCCCCTCCCCAACTCCTCCCATAGATCCCCCCAAACCCCCATCTCCAGTCCAAGGCCCCCACAGCACCCCCCCAAACCCCCCTGGCCTGCTTGGCCCCCTGACGTTAATCCAGCCCAGCCCAGCGCCCCTCATCGTTTCAGTTATTGATTTCCTCTCCAGCACCACGATTACATGTCGCACCACGTCATTGGCCCAGGCTGCTGCTCCAGCCAGCCAGCCAGCCCCCCCTAACCTAACCTATCCACACGGGAACCAGGCAATGGGAGAAAGAAGGGGGAGAGGGAGGAGGAGATGGAGATGGGAGAGGAGAGGGCAGTGTCGTTGGACAAAACAGAGAGGGGAGAGCAGAAAGAGATGGGGGAAGAGAGGAGACAAAATGGGGGAGAGACGAGGAGAAGGAGGGGAGAGAAGGGAGACAGAGGAGAGAGAAGGGGTAAGAGAGGAGGAGAGAGAGGGAGAGAAGGGGGAAGAGAGGAGGAGAGAGAGGGAGAGAAGGGGGAAGAGAGGAGGAAAGAGAGGGAGAGAAGGGGGAAGAGAGGAGGAGAGGGAGAGAAGGTAGACAGATGAGAGGATGAGAGACGGGGAGCCGTAATAAACACTGCAGTATATCAGCAAAGCAACCAGCGCTTTACAGAGATAGAAACAATCGGAAGCAACGAAATAAAGAATCTGCCCCGGGGTGGAAATTATCCCAATGCGACACTAGAGTTCAGGGGGCGACAGATTTGTGTTGGGAAATGTAGAACTGTTTGTATTGCTGTTGTTACACAGAATGAAAACGTATTGTGCTGTATGTAAGTGCATTTATGCAAAAACAGGTATTTTACCATGAGCATCTTTATTAGTGTGTTTGTGTTTTGAGGCTGTTTAAATGAGTGTGATGAGGTTGTGTGTGTGTGTGTGTGTGTGTTTGTGCTGAGTCTGCATGTTCTCAGTTCTCATTACATTTACATTTACATTTTAGTCATTTAGCAGACGCTCTTATCCAGAGCGACGTACAGTTAGTGAGTGCATACATTTTCCATACTCATCTTGGAAGAGCGGTCAGGGAGAATGACCATTAGGTAGGTGTCTAGTCTCATCGTCTGTGTGTGTGAATGTTCTAATCTTATCTTGGTAGCAGAGCAAACAGAAGTCCCGTCACCATCACCACAATGTAAACAGCAGCTACAGCATTTTACACACCTCTGATGACATAAAGACTGACTCCATACCATAAAGACAGACTGACTCCGTGCCATAAAGACAGACTGACTCCGTGCCATAAAGACGGACTGACTCCATACCATAAAGACAGACTGACTCCATACCATAAAGACAGACTGACTCCATACCATAAAGACAGACTGACTCCATGCCATAAAAACAGACTGACTCCATGCCATAAAGACAGACTGACTCCATACCATAAAGACAGACTGACTCCATGCCATAAAGACAGACTGACTCCATGCCATAAAGACAGACTGACTCCGTGCCATAAAGACAGACTGACTCCATACCATAAAGACAGACTGACTCTGTGCCATAAAGACAGACTGACTCCGTGCCATAAAGACAGACTGACTCCGTGCCATAAAGACAGACTCCATACCATAAAGACAGACTGACTCCATGCCATAAAGACAGACTGACTCCATGCCATAAAGACAGACTGACTCCATGCCATAAAGACAGACTGACTCTGTGCCATAAAGACAGACTGACTCCATGCCATAAAGACAGACTGACTCCATGCCATAAAGACAGACTGACTCCATGCCATAAAGACAGACTGACTCTGTGCCATAAAGACAGACTGACTCCATACCATAAAGACAGACTGACTCTGTGCCATAAAGACAGACTGACTCCGTGCCATAAAGACAGACTGACTCTGTGCCATAAAGACAGACTCCATACCATAAAGACAGACTGACTCCATGCCATAAAGACAGACTGACTCCATGCCATAAAGACAGACTGACTCTGTGCCATAAAGACATACTGACTCCATGCCATAAAGACAGACTGACTCCATGCCATAAAGACAGACTGACTCTGTGCCATAAAGACAGACTGACTCCATACCATAAAGACAGACTGACTTCATGCCATAAAGACAGACTGACTCCATGCCATAAAGACAGACTGACTCCATACCATAAAGACAGACTGACTCCGTGCCATAAAGACAGACTGACTCCATGCCATAAAAACAGACTGACTCAATGCCATAAAGACAGACTGACTCCATACCATAAAGACAGACTGACTCCATGCCATAAAGACAGACTGACTCCATGCCATAAAGACAGACTGACTCTGTGCCATAAAGACGGACTGACTCCATACCATAAAGACAGACTGACTCCATACCATAAAGACAGACTGACTCCATACCATAAAGACAGACTGACTCCATGCCATAAAAACAGACTGACTCAATGCCATAAAGACAGACTGACTCCATACCATAAAGACAGACTGACTCCATGCCATAAAGACAGACTGACTCCATGCCATAAAGACAGACTGACTCTGTGCCATAAAGACAGACTGACTCCATACCATAAAGACAGACTGACTCCATGCCATAAAGACAGACTGACTCTGTGCCATAAAGACAGACTGACTCCATACCATAAAGACAGACTGACTCTGTGCCATAAAGACAGACTGACTCCGTGCCATAAAGACAGACTGACTCCGTGCCATAAAGACTGACTCCGTGCCATAAAGACAGACTCCATACCATAAAGACAGACTGACTCCATGCCATAAAGACAGACTGACTCCATGCCATAAAGACAGACTGACTCCATGCCATAAAGACAGACTGACTCTGTGCCATAAAGACATACTGACTCCATGCCATAAAGACAGACTGACTCTGTGCCATAAAGACAGACTGACTCCATACCATAAAGACAGACTGACTCCATACCATAAAGACAGACTGCCATACATGCTTTTCAGGCCCATGCAGGAACGACTTCACCATGTGAAAAGTAGCAAATTATTTTAGAAAAAGGTTATCACAATTTTGGTCAAGTACTGTAACCGTAGCTAAATAAAGAAACACTATCAACTGAAGGATTTGAGACTAGGCATAAAAGCCAAGTAAAAGTCACACACACACACACACACGGCTGATTAATGGCACCACCTTCACTAACAATGACACAGTAATATCCATGTAATGTAAGCGGCTCCACTATAACACAGGGCCACAGTCGGAACATAAGGCACCTTCACAGACAAAGGTCTCCTATTAAATTCACACACACACCATCTGCAGTGTCCAGTTATCCAGGATCTATCTATCTATCTATCTATCTATCTATCTATCTATCTATCTATCTATCTATCTCTCATATAGTTCTGCCTACTCTGTTTCTCTCACTTTTAATGCACTGCAGTGTCTCTGGCCGGTGTGTTTACCTAACCCTCTCTCTCTTCCCCTCTCTCCTCCTCTCTTCTTCACTCCCTCGTTCCCTCTGCGAGCAGCCAGACTGTGTGTGAGTGAGTGTGTGGGAGATTTAGAGCGGGGATCAATAAGAAATGTAAAAATCAATGCACTTAGCACCAGGAAATCAATGGGACTAATCGGGATGCCAATCAGCCCAGTCAAAACAATTAGGGGGAAGAAAAATGTTTAACAACCTGCTCTCTCTTGCTTACACACAGAGGCAGGAAGAGAGGGATGGAGGAAGGGGGATATCAGAGGCAGACAGAGAGGGATGAGATGAAGTGATAGATGGGAAGGAAAGGATCAGGAGGGAGAGCCCCAAGCTTAGTCTGGGGAAAGAGAGGAGAGAGGGAGAGATAGAGCGAGGCTGGGAGGAGTGAGGAATGGGAATGGAAATAAACAGAAGTCAACAGGGAAAGGGGGAGGGAAAGGGGAAGGGAAAGTGAAAGGGGGAGGTAAAAGGGGAAGGGAAAGGGGGAGGTAAAAGGGGAAGGGGAAGGGAAAGGGGGAGGGAAAGGGCAAGGGAAAGGGGAAGGGAAAGGGGATGGAAAGGGGGAGGGAAAGGGGAAGGGAAAGGGGGAGGGAAAGGGGGAGGGGAAGGGGAAGGGAAAGGGGGAGGGAAAGGGGAAGGCAAAGGGGGAGGCAAAGGGGGAGGGAAAGGGGGATATCTAGTCAGATGTACAACTGAATTCAACTGAAATGTGTCTTCCGCATTTAACCCAACCCCTCTGAAGGAACAGATGAGGTGGTCACACCAAAGACAACTGGGTTCTGGCATGCATCAAGTATCAGTCTTTTACGATTAATTCATGTTAAATGTACAGTGGGGGGGAAAAGTATTTAGTCAGCCACCAATTGTGCAAGTTCTCCCACTTAAAAAGATGAGAGAGGCCTGTAATTTTCATCATAGGTACACGTCAACAATGACAGACAAAATGAGAAAAAAAATTCCAGAAAATCACGTTGTAGGATTTTTTATGAATTTATTTGCAAATTATGGTGGAAAATAAGTATTTGGTCAATAACAAAAGTTTCTCAATACTTTGTTATATACCCTTTGTTGGCAATGACACAGGTCAAACGTTTTCTGTAAGTCTTCACAAGGTTTTCACACACTGTTGCTGGTATTTTGGCCCATTCCTCCATGCAGATCTCCTCTAGAGCAGTGATGTTTTGGGGCTGTCGCTGGGCAACACGGACTTTCAACTCCCCTCCAAAGATTTTCTATGGGGTTGAGATCTGGAGACTGGCTAGGCCACTCCAGGACCTTGAAATGCTTCTTACGAAGCCACTCCTTCGTTGCCCGGGCGGTGTGTTTGGGATCATTGTCATGCTGAAAGACCCAGCCACGTTTCATCTTCAATGCCCTTGCTGATGGAAGGAGGTTTTCACTCAAAATCTCACGATACATGGCCCCATTCATTCTTTCCTTTACACGGATCAGTCGTCCTGGTCCCTTTGCAGAAAAACAGCCCCAAAGCATGATGTTTCTACCCCCATGCTTCACAGTAGGTATGGTGTTCTTTGGATGCAACTCGGCATTCTTTGTCCTCCAAACACGACGAGTTGAGTTTTTACCAAAAAGTTCTATTTTGGTTTCATCTGACCATATGACATTCTCCCAATCCTCTTCTGGATCATCCAAATGCACTCTAGCAAACTTCAGACGGGCCTGGACATGCACTGGCTTAAGCAGGGGGACACGTCTGGCACTGCAGGATTTGAGTCCCTGGCGGCGTAGTGTGTTACTGATGGTAGGCTTTGTTACTTTGGTCCCAGCTCTCTGCAGGTCATTCACTAGGTCCCCCCGTGTGGTTCTGGGATTTTTGCTCACCGTTCTTGTGATCATTTTGACCCCACGGGGGTGAGATCTTGCGTGGAGCCCCAGATCGAGGGAGATTATCAGTGGTCTTGTATGTCTTCCATTTCCTAATAATTGCTCCCACAGTTGATTTCTTCAAACAAAGCTGCTTACCTATTGCAGATTCAGTCTTCCCAGCCTGGTGCAGGTCTACACTTTTGTTTCTGGTGTCCTTTGACAGCTCTTTGGTCTTGGCCATAATGGAGTTTGGAGTGTGACTGTTTGAGGTTGTGGACAGGTGTCTTTTATACTGATAACAAGTTCAAACAGGTGCCATTAATACAGGTAACGAGTGGAGGACAGAGGAGCCTCTTAAAGAAGAAGTTACAGGTCTGTGAGAGCCAGAAATCTTGCTTGTTTGTAGGTGACCAAATACTAATTTTCCACCATAATTTGCATATAAATTCATTAAAAATCCTACAATGTGATTTTCTGGATTTTTTCTCTCTCAATTTGTCTGTCATAGTTGACGTGTACCTATGATGAAAATTACAGGCCTCTCTCATCTTTTTAAGTGGGAGAACTTGCACAATTGGTGGCTGACTAAATACTTTTTTTCCCCACTGTATCTGCTTGGCTTTTTCTAATTCTAGTGTAATGCTAGAGGAAACCAAACAATAAAAATATGATCATAAAAGCTGACGCTTTTATCCAAAGCAAATATCCAGAATACTGTATGTGGCCAATGTCAGACTCAAACCCACAACTGTGGTGTAGTGAGAACCAAGCACAGGGCTCCGCAGTGACATCAATGGGATCATTATCTTATCAAATGGTTTGATTCCTAAATCAGATCACAACCTGATCCTCCAAGTCATTAAATACAGTCAGAGTGGAGGAAGGCAACAACACACACGACTGGTTGGATTCTGACATACAGACTAATGTGACCTTCATTCAGTTGAGTCAATCTTCCAGGAAATCCAGAAATTGCCGCTGTCTTTAATCCAACACAGCAACACACTGAACCCCATGACACGATCAACAGCACCTGACTCACTTCAAAAAACAACCAACTCGGCCTCCCGAGTGGGGCAGCAGTCTAAAGCACTACATCGCAGTGCTAGAGGCTTCACTACAGACCCGGGTTTGATCCCGCGCCGTATCACAACCGGCCATGATTGGGAGTCACATAGGGCAGCGCACAATTGGCCCAGCGTAGTGAGGGTTTGGCCAGGGGGGCTTTACTTGGCTCATCGTGCTCTAGCGACTCCTTGTGGCAGGCTGGGTGCCTGCAGGCTGACCTCTGTAGTCAGTTGAACTGTGTTTCCTCCGACACATTGGTGCGGCTGGTTTCCGGGGTTAAGCAGGTGGGTGTTAAGAAGCGCGGTTAGGTGCCTCCCGAGCCAGTTGGGAGTTGAGACTGGATCGAAATTGGGGAGAAAAGGGTGTAAAATACAACCAAAAATTTAAATATTTACAAATCTGTAAGATCCAACCAAAAAACTCTACCTCACTAAACCGTCCAATCAGATTCAGTGTTTTTCAACCCAGACGTCCAATAAGGAGGCAGGAATTGAGCGAGGAGACGATGATGGGGGGGTAATTTGGGGTCAATCAATAGAGCTGGCCTCTCTCTATCTTGTGGCTGCTCACCGTGGTAAAATCAATAGGGAAGCCATAGTTCCCAGGCTGGGTCTAGATTAGTGAACACACAACTAATCAGGCAGTCAATGAAACTGACCCCACGGCTATTAACCTATTGATACGCCAGGAGAAACGAGTTGAAAATAGACAGATGCGCCAACACTGACACACGCATTCCACCACAGATTGACATTCTGTCAGACTGATTCCCTGTAAGAGAACTTCATATTATAGTTTAAAGTGGCACTCCAGTCTCCTTTTCACCTCATTTAACACCTGATCTACTTAACAAAAGGCACATCTCAATAGGTGGTCCAGGTAAGTCATGACATGACACAAGTGAGGGGGTGGGCCTTTCCTCTTTTGTTCTCTATTGCTCCTCTATTGTTCTGCAAGCAAGGGGGGAGGCCGATGACATCAGAGGGCACCATCAGACAAACTCCTTGAATGGCCTACTCCATAAAGTTAGCACTTTTTTTGCTCAACACCATTTTGCTCAAAATATTATTTTTTTTACCCTTAGGTGTGTGTACATTACTGTATTTATATGTTGGATATTGTTTTTCAACAGGAAAAGTTCCAAAATAGCTGGAGTGCATCTTTAATATACAGTGGGGAGAACAAGTATTTGATACACTGCCGATTTTGCAGGTTTTCCTACTTACAAAGCATGTAGAGGTCTGTATTTTTTATCATGGGTACACTTCAACTGTGAGAGACGGAATCTAAAACAAAAATCCAGAAAATCACATTGTATGATTTTTAAGTAATTAATTTGCATTTTATTGCATGACATAAGTATTTGATCACCTACAAACCAGTAAGAATTCCGGCTCTCACAGACCTGTTAGTTTTTCTTTAAGAAGCACTCCTGTTCTCCACTCATTACCTGTATTAACTGCACCTGTTTCAACTCGTTACCTGTATAAAAGACACCTGTCCACACACTCAATCAAACAGACTCCAACCTCTCCACAATGGTCAAGACCAGAGAGCTGTGTAAGGACATCAGGGATAAAATTGTAGACCTGCACAAGGCTGGGATGGGCTACAGGACAATAGGCAAGCAGCTTGGTGAGAAGGCAACAACTGTTGGCGCAATTATTAGAAAATGGAAGAAGTTCAAGATGACGGTCAATCATCCTCGTTCTGGGGCTCCATGCAAGATCTCATTTCGTGGGGCATCAATGATCATGAGGAAGGTGAGGGATCAGCCCAGAACTACACGGTAGGACCTGGTCAATGACCTGAAGAGAGCTGGGACCACAGTCTCAAAGAAAACCATTAGTAACACACTATGCCGTCATGGATTAAAATCCTGCAGCGCACGCAAGGTCCCCCTGCTCAAGCCAGCGCATGTCCAGGCCCGTCTGAAGTTTGCCAAGGACCATCTGGATGATCCAGAGGAGGAATGGGAGAAGGTCATGTGGTCTGATGAGACAAAAATAGAGCTTTTTGGTCTAAATTCCACTCGCCGTGTTTGGAGGAAGAAGAAGGATGAGTACAACTCCAAGAACACCATCCCAACCGTGAAGCATGGAGGTGGAAACATCATTCTTTGGGGATGCTTTTCTGCAAAGGGGACAGGATGACTGCACCGTATTGAGGGGAGGATGGATGGGGCCATGTATCGCAAGATCTTGGCCAACAACCTCCTTCCCTCAGTAAGAGCATTGAAGATGGGTCGTGGCTGGGTCTTCCAGCATGACAACGACCCGAAACACACAGCCAGGGCAACTAAGGAGTGGCTCTGTAAGAAGCATCTCAAGGTCCTGGAGTGGCCTTGCCAGTCTCCAGACCTGAACCCAATAGAAAATCTTTGGAGGGAGCTGAAAGTCCGTATTGCCCAGCGACAGCCCCGAAACCTGAAGGATCTGGAGAAGGTCTGTATGGAGGAGTGGGCCAAAATCCCTGCTGCAGTGTGTGCAAACCTGGTCAAGACCTACAGGAAACATATGATCTCTGTAATTGCAAACAAAGGTTTCTGTACCAAATATTAAGTTCTGCTTTTCTGATGTATCAAATACTTATGTCATGCAATAAAATGCAAATGAATTACTTAAAAATCATACAATGTGATTTTCTGGATTTTTGTTTTAGATTCCGTCTCTCACAGTTGAAGTGTACCTATGATAATAATATAATATAATAATATGCCATTTAGCAGACGCTTTTATCCAAAGCGACTTACAGTCATGCGTGCATAAATTTTTTTGTGTATGGGTGGTCCCGGGGATCGAACCTGATAATGATAAAAATTATAGACCTCTACATGCTTTGTAAGTAGGAAAACCTGCAAAATCGGCAGTGTATCCCCACTGTAGGTCCCGTGTGGCTCAGTTGGTAGAGCGTGGCGCTTGCAACACCAGGGTTGTGGGTTCGATTCCCACGGGGGACCAGTATGGGGGGAAAAAGTATGAAAATGTATGCACTCACTAATGTAAGTCGCTCTGGATAAGAGTGTCTGCTAAAATGTGCCCCCCAAGCTGTGCTCTGTATTCAGGCCTCACTGTCTCTCTAGTCAGATACAGGATCGCATGGATGTTACCTTTGGAGCTAAACCGCAGGGTCAGAGAGGGGACTCAAAATGGCTGTGAGTAGATGGCAGGTGTCTCTGATTGGTGCACTGGCCTCCATTAAGGGGAGTGAGTGTGGACCATACGTGTCTTTTCATAACATATAAATAGATATCCATGGGTTATATTTCTATGGTAGTAACTCTATCAATGGTAATTCACATAGACTACTTTTACCATTGAAATAATTGTTTAGACATTATGTAATTGTCATTGACCTTCATACCACATAGACCTATATTTTAATCAAACTGATAGAAATTATGATCATGACATACAAATTGCTGTGCAAAACTGGAAAAATTGCATCTTTCAAATGTGTTACTACTGTGTTATTCAGTCTTCAGCCAAAACTGCCCACAGAGTATTTTCAAGAAGCAAAACATTATGTACCACTACCTGGCTCTTTAGGGCAGCACAACACAAGAATCATTTGTCAAAAATAACAGCCGGACTAGCTTTCATCCTTTACTTTTGAAAGCCCTCTTGTTTTTATAGATTACCTCTCCTTCCTCTGTTCCTCTTCCTTCCTCTCCTCTCTCTCTCTCTCTCTCTCTCTCTCTCTCCTCTCTGTCATGTTTTAGTTTTCATATGTTGGTTTTGTTCTCTTTCTCATTTTCCCCTTGTGTAAAAAATGAAAGGCTGAAAATAGGATGAGTTATAAACACAGCAGCTAGCTCCAGTACATCGGTGAGATCACTCTGACAGACAGTTACAGGCTACATCTAACAGTACAGCCCTAAATCATATTCATATAAATGATATTTAAAAAGCTCAATCATATTCATGGTATTCAAAAGGCTAGCTATTTCCAGATAAACAAGGTTCATTTATGAATTAGTTTCAGGTTACTGCATGAAATACATCCTACAAATCATGTCTTCAAAGCTAAATAGGATTTATGCATGTTTGGAAATGGTATAGACAATGATATAGACATGATATAGCCAAACATAAATCATTTTAAAACATGATATCTCCTAAACGAAATAGGATCTGTGCATGTGTTGGGAATTGGATAATCATCCATGCACATTGCTCTGTGACAGCTCAGGCAAAGCACCCAACAGAACTCTCTCTCTCTTTCTTTCTGACATCCTTTTCACCAATCCCTTTTCACACGTTTAACACACAGGGAAAATGAAAGTGAGAGGCGTATGAATTGAACTGGATTTATTTTCCAGTCAGATTTACAGTGGGGAAAAAAAGTATTTAGTCAGCCACCAATTGTGCAAGTTATCCCACTTAAAAAGATGAGAGAGGCCTGTAATTTTCATCATAGGTACACGTCAACTATGACAGACAAAATGAGAGAAAAAAATCCAGAAAATCACATTGTAGGATTTTTAATGAATTTATTTGCAAATTATGGTGGAAAATAAGTATTTGGTCAATAACAAAAGTTTCTCAATACTTTGTTATATACCCTTTGTTGGCAATGACACAGGTCAAACGTTTTCTGTAAGTCTTCACAAGGTTTTCACACACTGTTGCTGGTATTTTGGCCCATTCCTCCATGCAGATCTCCTCTAGAGCAGTGATGTTTTGGGGGCTGTCGCTGGGCAACACGGACTTTCAACTCCCTCCAAAGATTTTCTATGGGGTTGAGATCTGGAGACTGGCTAGGCCACTCCAGGACCTTGAAATGCTTCTTACGAAGCCACTCCTTCGTTGCCCGGGCGGTGTGTTTGGGATCATTGTCATGCTGAAAGACCCAGCCACGTTTCATCTTCAATGCCCTTACTGATGGAAGGAGGTTTTCACTCAAAATCTCACGATACATGGCCCCATTCATTCTTTCCTTTACACGGATCAGTCGTCCTGGTCCCTTTGCAGAAAAACAGCCCCAAAGCATGATGTTTCTACCCCCATGCTTCACAGTAGGTATGGTGTTCTTTGGATGCAACTCAGCATTCTTTGTCCTCCAAACACGACGAGTTGAGTTTTTACCAAAAAGTTCTATTTTGGTTTCATCTGACCATATGACATTCTCCCAATCCTCTTCTGGATCATCCAAATGCACTTTTATTTATTTTTGATGTAGTTCTGTCCTTGAGCTGTTCTTGTCTATTAATGTTCTGTATTATGTCATGTTTCATGTTTTGTGTGGACCCCAGGAAGAGTAGCTGCTGCTTTTGCAACAGCTAATGGGGATCCTAATAAAATACCAAATACCATGGCCATGATGGGGAAGGAGACATCATGGAGAAGGGGAGAAGGATAAAGAGAAAGGAGAGAGGGAGAGGGAGAAAGGGAGAGGGAGAAAGGGTGGGGAGGCAGAGAAATGGAGAGAAAGAGAGAGATGGAAAGAGGGCCTACTGAGCGGGAGGATAGAGTAGTCTGGATGCATTGGTTCCGTATAACAGACCTATTTCAGTCTGACAGACACATGTTGCCATTATAAGGAAAACGGAATCCCAATTTCTCGCTTGAGGCCCAATGTCTGCCCCATACAAAGTAGGAGGATATGGGGAAATGATCCAGACTCAGTATTTGGCTCTCTCATCCCGCTCAGACATATTTTCCCCTTAAGCGTCTTTCTCCGAAACTCTTCGTCTGGGGTCTTTCATTGCTTTCTTTACACAATGAAATGCTGCACTATTGAAACCAATGACAGATTTTTAAAAAATACATTCCATTTGATTTGATAACCCATGAGTGACAGAGCCACGGATCCCACCGAATCAATTTAAAAAGAGCTGAGGTATATGTTTAAATACAGTGTATTATCACTAACAATAACCCTAACCCTTTTGAAGTGGCCATTTAGAAGAGTATAGACATTTTATCCCAATGATACATCTCTTATGTTCACATAATTGATTATATAAAGGTATGAACACTGTAATATCAATAGTTAAGTATCTTTGTACCACAACAGAATCCAAACACAAAATGAAGAAACACTGGCCAACTGGAGAGACTGACGACTGCAGCCAAATCACAGAAAATTGAACACATCCTACAAAATGGCTGCAGTGTCTAAAATGGGTGTGAGCTCGATATTGCCACGCCAAGACAAAAACATTCTCCCACGAGCAGGTACACTGAAGGGAATGAGGCTCAGACATAAGACTGTGGTAACAAACTCTATAATAATTTATAAATGTTATAATTTGTTTGATTTAATTCACTTAAATAGCAACTGAGTCAATGGTGATTGTGCCATTTTTGTCACAGCCTAACAGAGTAATATGAACTACACATAGAGAAGCAGAAGGAGAAGAGGTGAGCAGCGGCTGAGAAGAGACAAAAACAGGATGGATGGATGATGACAAAGAAGAAAATGATAGACTGAAAGGAGTAGACGGTAGAAGAGAGAGAGAGAAAATGAAATATGGGAAATTTAGACAAATTAGTTTAGTACAACATGAACTGCTGCTACACTACTAGTACAACTACCACACACAAAAAAAACATCATTATAAGATATATGCAGTACTTGTTCTATCCAATCATCAGCATCACTATATCTGAAGTGTTTAAAAGGGGTTATACTGAGAGGTGGCATGTTTGGGAGTGATAGAAGAGGAATAGAGAGAGGAGGGAAAGAGAGGTAGAATCAGAACAATTGAGACAGGGGTGTTGAGAGAGATATATATTTGGGATTAAGGAACAAGTGCGTGGAAAAGGACAAGGATTAGGGGAGTGGGTGAGAGAAGGAGTGAAGGAAGAGACAGACAAAGAACTTTGACAGAGAGGGCAGGGATAAAAATAGGTATTTTTCAGCTTCCTCTGTTTTCCTTCCTCTCCTCTGCGCTGCTCCCTCCCTCTTCTCTCTCTTCCTCCTCTGTCTAACTGGGAAGATCAGTAGGAAACCTAACCAAGCCAGACCACCTGCTCTCTACTGCCACTCACAGGCCAGGGGCAGGTACTGCACCTTAGAATGACCAACAGCCCCTTTCCCCTATCAGCCACGGCCAGTGGTGAGGGTCCATTGGACCGTTTCTCACACAGTGTAACCATCCGTCCAGCAGAAGACAATGAGGTTAGGAGACTGGACTGGGGCTGGGGTTGGAGCAAGGGCATATTGGACCCAGGGCTAGTGCAAGGGACTTGGTCTAGTGCTAGGAATGGGTCTGGGGATGGGTTTAGGCTAGGGGCTAGGGATGGGTCTGGGTTGTGGGGGTGGCAGCTGCTATACCTCTGGTCATTGCGTGGAGATACAACTATTATTTCATGGTCATTATGCTCTAAGGCAGTGACACTGATATCTCTCAGGATTGTGACTGTGGGATTGGAAGGCAGGATCTGGGGGTTGTGACTGTGGGATTGGAAGGCAGGATCTGGGGGTTGTGACTGTGGGATTGGAAGGCAGGATCTGGGGGTTGTGACTGTGGGATTGGAAGGCAGGATCTGGGGGTTGTGACTGTGGGATTGGAAGGCAGGATCTGGGGGGTTGTGACTGTTGGATTGGAAGGCAGGATCTGGGGGTTGTGACTGTGGGATTGGAAGGCAGGATCTGGGGGTTGTGACTGTGGGATTGGAAGGCAGGATCTGGGGGTTGTGACTGTGTGATTGGAAGGCAGGATCTGGGGGTTGTGACTGTGGGATTGGAAGGCAGGATCTGGGGGTTGTGACTGTGGGATTGGAAGGCAGGATCTGGGGGTTGTGACTGTGAGATTGGAAGGCAGGATCTGGGGGTTGTGACTGTGGGATTGGAAGGCAGGATCTGGGGGTTGTGACTGTGGGATTGGAAGGCAGGATGTGGGGGTTGTGACTGTGGGATTGGAAGGCAGGATCTGGGGGTTGTGACTGTGGGATTGGAAGGCAGGATCTGGGGGTTGTGACTGTGGGATTGGAAGGCAGGATCTGGGGGTTGTGACTGAGATTGGAAGGCAGGATCTGGGGGTTGTGACTGTGGGATTGGAAGGCAGGATCTGGGGGGTTGTGACTGTGGGATTGGAAGGCAGGATCTGGGGGTTATGACTGTGGGATTGGAAGGCAGGATCTGGGGGTTGTGACTGTGGGATTGGAAGGCAGGATCTGGGGGTTGTGACTGTGGGATTGGAAGGCAGGATCTGGGGGTTGTGACTGTGGGATTGGAAGGCAGGATCTGGGGGTTGTGACTGTGGGATTGGAAGGCAGGATGTGGGGGTTGTGACTGTGGGATTGGAAGGCAGGATCTGGGGGTTGTGACTGTGGGATTGGAAGGCAGGATCTGGGGGGTTGTGACTGTGGGATTGGAAGGCAGGATCTGGGGGTTGTGACTGAGATTGGAAGGCAGGATCTGGGGGTTGTGACTGTGGGATTGGAAGGCAGGATCTGGGGGTTGTGACTGTGGGATTGGAAGGCAGGATCTGGGGGTTATGACTGTGGGATTGGAAGGCAGGATCTGGGGGTTGTGACTGTGGGATTGGAAGGCAGGATCTGGGGGTTGTGACTGTGGGATTGGAAGGCAGGATCTGGGGGTTGTGACTGTGGGATTGGAAGGCAGGATCTGGGGGTTGTGACTGAGATTGGAAGGCAGGATCTGGGGGTTGTGACTGTGGGATTGGAAGGCAGGATCTGGGGGTTATGACTGTGGGATTGGAAGGCAGGATCTGGGGGTTGTGACTGTGGGATTGGAAGGCAGGATCTGGGGGTTGTGACTGTGGGATTGGAAGGCAGGATCTGGGGGTTGTGACTGTGAGATTGGAAGGCAGGATCTGGGGGTTGTGACTGTGGGATTAGAAGGCAGGATCGGGGGGTTGTGACTGTGGGATTAGAAGGCAGGATCTGGGGATTGTGACTGTGGGATTAGAAGGCAGGATCGGGGGGTTGTGACTGTGGGATTAGAAGGCAGGATCGGGGGGTTGTGACTGTGGGATTGGAAGGCAGGATCAGGGGGTTGTGTGTAAAGAGAACATCCTCTCAATCCCCTTCCTCCTCATATATTCACTATATAATTCACTACATTGTGTGCTTGTAAGTGTGTTTGTGTGTGTGTGTGTGTGTGTATGTGTGTGTGTGTGTGTGTGTGTGTGTGTCCTGTCCAGGCTAGATAACACACATTTGCTGCTGCTGCTGCGGGTAGCTATGCGTAGCAGGGGGAAGGGGTGTGGGGTCAGAAGCCAGGGTCAGGTGTTAATTCACTGCGTCTAGCAGCAGGAGCAGGAGGGACCACATCCAGACCAGACCGCTGCTGGAACATACATGGACAAACCAAGTTATATTCAATGATTATCCCTGTGGGTGGGTCTGTCTGTCTGTCTCTCTCTCTCTCTCTCTCTCTCTCTCTCTCTCTCTCTCTTTCTCTCTCTCTCTCTCTCATTACTCCCCTTCAACTCCCCATCTCGCTTCTTCCCCCCTCTCTCGCCACCTTTCAGTCCCTATCTCACTCCTTCTTCCCCCTCTGTCGCCACCTTTCAGTCCCTATCTCACTCCTTCTTCCCCCTCTGTCGCCACCTTTCAGTCCCTATCTCACTCCTTCTTCCCCCCTCTCTCGCCACCTTTCTGTCCCTATCTCACTCCTTCTTCCTCATCTCCTTCACCCTGTCCCTCGGTCTCCTACCCTTTCCTCCTTCTCCGGTCCCTCTATCCTTTCCCTGTCCCTCTCTCCTTCCCCGTTGTCCTCTTTCTCCTCCCCCACCCGAGTTTAAACACAGAGGTCACGCTGTCTCCCAGGGTCGTGTCTGTCTGGGATGAACCTGAACTCTGACCCCAGGCTTGATCATATTCTAACCACACACAGACCTCAGACACACTCACAGAAAGGGCCTGTGTGTCCTCACAAGAGCCTGTTTCATTGTGGTCATTGTTGATCAATTTATCACTTCTTTCCTGTCACTTATTGAAAACCTATTTGCAGATAAGCTCGTTTGGCAAGAAAGTCAACGCTTTTGCCAATGCGAAATTTTCAGATGATTACAACGATTTATCAAGCCAATCGACCGAGCAATGATCATGATTTAGTCATGAATTAGATAGGATACTATTCAATAGCCACTGACGCTGGAGGGTTCATGACATTTATATAATGTGGTGTGGAGTGGAGTGGTAAAAAAAAACACTTGATATCTTGAAAAAACGCATCATCAAATTATCCCAAAACCAAAAGCACCACTATCAATTACATTAAAATGTATTACAATAGCCATATAGTCAACATTACAAAAATCACTGCCTAATATTTCCACTGTTATTCATTCCTCCACTTCGCCTATTTAATATTTCTTGAAAAATATTGACAACTAAAAACAATGATAGCCTACTGAGTAGGCTATATAGCAGCTTTTATAAAGGCATAGCCTACAACTTCTAAAATATATATAGGCCTTTCTAAATAGGCCTACAGCAGATATTTTATATTGCTAAATTACTGTAGCTCAGTTGGTAGAGCTCAGTTGGTAGAGCATGGCGCTTGCAACGCCAGGGTTGTAGGTTCGATTCCCACGGGGGGGCAGTATGAAAATGTATGCACTCACTAACTGTAAGTCGCTCTGGATAAGAGCGTCTGCTAAATGACTAAAATGTAAATGTTAAATATGGGCTCTATATGTTAAATACAATTCAACAAAACTAATTGATTTAAGCCATGTTAAATTGAATTTTTAAGTCGAACAATGTGGAGAAGTATGGTGGGAAAGAAACGTACACAAATATGGCGCATATCCTGTGGTCTAACGGTCAACACTGGTCCCTTCTTGTCACAGAAAGGCTGCGACGTGCAATTGCAATTTTTCCGCTTTAATTGAGGGACTGGCCAAGCGGCCTTTGACCCGTGGGTCATTACTGCATTGTGCTCCGGGCCGCGGAGAGACCCAACACCATTTGGGGGGAGAATCGTGCGCAGAAAATGGATTCATTTTAGTACGGCCTGTGGTGCTGATAATGACTGGTGCTGTAACGAAAAATCTATAGACAATGTATCCTCGTTTTCTAAGGTATCTTAGCCTATCACTTGTAAAGTTGAGACACTGAAAACTGTTGGTGTAATAAACCTATGAGGATTTGTAAAGTACACCTGCCAACTGAGCTCTAAAAAATCTATAAGCTCCCAAGAAACGATTTAGAATATGGTTTCAGATATTAGGCTACATAGCCCAATCCTTTTAGCCTGTTCGGTTCCACAAGAATATCCCATATAGGCTACTCACCAACCATAACCATTTTATATAAGTTGAGGGTTTAGTTTTGCAATATCAAAAATAGCTTATACAATTGAAAGACTGTTTTAAAAACATTTGCAACCTCTTAACACAACAGGCTACGTTTACCCTATAGTTGTATAGGTAGCCGAAATATTCTCAGACATAAGCCTATAGAAATTGTTAGCAAAAGAACAGTCCAGGAAAATTGATTAACAACAGTTTGTTTCACATCAGTTTGATTGAATATTACATGTCATATGGCATCTATAACGATGTAGGCTTGTAGGCTACACTGCTTTTGCTTATTGGAATTATAATATCGTAGTTGATTTAATTATGATCATTAGTTCAAGTTCAAATACATCTGGTCTGATAGCCTCTATTGTAAACGACCTATCAAAACATTTTAGTTCATGTTTGAGGAATATGGGGTTTGTGTTTAAAACTCCTCATAATCTCAGAGATGTTTTTTTTAGATCGAATGACTAAGAGAATGAAGACCCTCATTCCTGGTGAAAAAACAACAACATTTAAAATATGCAAGTTTCATTGCACAGTGGTTAAACTTTGTCCCGTTATGCATGGTGTATATCTTGATATTCGAGCAACAATAAATTAGTACAGCCTGTGTAATTGTCTCCAGGCATTTGCAAGTGGGCAATATAAAATGAAAGCATACATTTTTGTATATGTAGATTTTAATATTATGTATGAACAATTCTCCATTCATCCTCCAAAAATGTTTTCTTTGAAATATATCTGCTGTGTCATCATGCTAACCCAATGCAGATTTCTTCCGACATGTTATAGGCTTTTGCATGTAATTATTTTCGTCATGTAGGCTAAACTTTATAATTATAGGGTAGCCTATGTGAACAATCTGTTTTTTAAGAGAAGTCCAACCTCTTTGAACGGGTCCGAAAGAATGCACAATAACACATGGTGCAAAACACCTTCTTGCAGATAGTGTCAAAGTTACAAAACGCAAATGAATAAGCAGAATGAAACGTAATGTAGCCTAGTGCACAAGAAGAAATAAATATAAATATACAAAATGAATATAGGCCTACATAGCTAATGCTAAGGAATGTATATTTCATCTGACAGCAATAACATCGTTAAAGCTTTGTTTCATGGTTTTTAAATATTCCAGATATAGGCATAAAAACACAAACTCGTTGATTATGGTTTTCATCATGGAATTTGATCACATAGCCTATGAATTTGAAGACTTGCTATATGGAACATTTCGTTTTCCAGCGAAAAGCAGGGGCTTTTTTAAAACGCAAATATCGTTGCATATTCACAGATACATAGGTATTTTACATATTTGCATGAGAAAATACAGCCTATTATAAAACGCATGTAAAGGAAATCCTAACGTTTTCTGGTTTAGGGTTAGTTCGTCATTTTAGATAGGCCTACTTTGTTGGTATGACTTCCTAAAACCACAATACTATGAACATTCTTAAAATTACCTCTGGAAGTGCTGGGGGTTCTGGAAACTATATTACATTTAATGACTTTCCTTGTCTTATCTCTCATTTGCTTTCAAATAGGCCTATCGTATTAAGAGCATGAAATTCTGCATTAAAATATGATTATTATTATTATTGGGTAGTGCAATTGTAAGACTTTCCTTTCGTTTTATTCATTTTATTATCAACCTAATTTTGAATGCAAATATGCATATGCTATTACATAACCATATTCAGCAAATCGTGTTTAATTGCATTCCAGTGCACATATTCAAGTGCTTTTACACACACACACACACACACACACACACACACACACACACACACACACACACACACACACACACACATTGTATTCTTAATAGGTATCCTAAATTTAGAAAAACTTACTAGTTAAAGAGCGATTCATAGCCTAATCAAACAACCAACCCTCAAATTATCATCGTTATTCAATTGGCTGGATTAAGAACAGAGCTGAGTGGGCTTTCCCTTACCGAATTTAAAAGAGATTGGGGAAAACGCTAACAAGACTTGCTTCATATGCTTATTGAATAAATAGCCAATGTATCTGTAGGCTAACTGAATACTTTTAAAACTCATCACCATCACGACTTTAAGATTTTAAAAATGAGAGAGCTACACGGTATAGGCCTACTTTATGTGGAATGTATTCAATCAAATTTGAATATTCTCAGCGCACACAATTCTTTCTCCATTTTTACCAAATAATTAATACGCATCGCACTACGCACGAACGTTCTATATTTTTTACACCACATTATTAGATAATATTGTAGGCCTATGTAGGAAAATATAGAGATGAAAGCCCATAATGGAAAAATAACCTACACTGGACTTTACCGAAATATAGCCCATAGAAGCAAGCTCGTTAATATTTAAAGATTATATTCCAGCTAACAAACTATCACCCAATCTCTGATTAAAAGTGTGTTTGCGTGGTTGACAATTAGGCCTATCCACGGCCTTAACTAATCATATGATAATGCTATATGCTTTTCTCTCTGTCTCAGCTTAAACCCTGTCTGAAACATCTGTCTCTGACCACTGACCAGTGTCTGTTGCTCATTAACCAGTGGACCACGGTTTGTGGGGCTTCCGGAGGCATCTGGGGCATTATTTGTGTATCATGTTTTCCTGTGTCCTTTTTCTCTCGTGCCTGTCTGTCTGTCCCTCCAAGTCCTTAGTCCCTCTATTTACGCCGCACGTGGTTGGTGAATCAACCACTGCACGTGGAGCCACATAATGACCTCTAAATGGCAATAGGTTCTCCGAATGTTAGCGGGCCCATCATCAGTAATATATGGGCACTTGCACATGCACGCACACACATAACTGCAACTGGGCAGCAGAGGTGTGGGCCTGGGCAGCAGAGGTGTGGTGTGTGCTGTAGGCACCTCTGCTGCCCAGTTGCAGTTATGTGTGAGAAGACTTGTGTTTCAAATAGCAACGATTCCCAGGATGATGCAATTCTTAATATTACATTACATAAAAACACAAAACACAACTAGCCTACATGACAATCATCATTTCAACACAGTGATCAATGCTGTATTTCATGAACAGATTTGGGTTAAAAGAGATAAGATCACACTGCCTTTGTTCAATTACATCACAGGGAACGCTCAGTTTACTAGAGTCAGGAGCGAGATGGAAGAGCAGAGCCGGGCGGACAGAGGATGAACCTCGGCCAGCCCTGCAGGCTGAGTGTATCCGCCGTCCCCAGCTCTCCTCTCCTCCTCTGCCAGTGCTCTGTCTCAGTGCTCGGCCTTATAAAGGCCCAATCCCCTCCTCTTAATTGATTTTCTCATAATTAACTCACTCTGTCCATCGATTTCCCTTCTGCGGTCTATCTGCCCTACCACAGCGCTAACACTCCTACTGGCAGTGTAGGGGCCGTGGTATTGTGGTAGGTAGCCTAATATCTGCGGCGATCGGGGATGCTGCCGAACAAATATCGACCACATTGATTACAAATCCCACCCAATAACACTAAATACACATAGCCTTTATACTGTCACATTCAAGGGCAAATAATAGCCTATTCGTGTCCACTGAGTGGGTGAACATATAGGCTTTTCTCTCATGGCGGACATTTGAAGACTATACACAATTAAACGGCAAACAACAAAGGCTCATATCGGCATCAAGGGATTCCACTGAATTCGGGTTATAGAATATTTCAAAAACGGCTTTCAATAACCACTCATGGTTATGCAACGTTCCGTCTGGACATCTGAACCAAATGACTCATCGAAAACCCCAGTCATGAAAGCAAAGCAACATTTACTCTTGCTATGTAAATAGACATATGACATTATAATCACAATACACAGCATATCATATCAATAAACGATAAGAGGAAACATTCTGTGCGTAATGTTCGCATTCAATGAATGCAAGCGCAGACAGACACATGATGCACGTGCATACATAATGTAGAGCGAACTCATATTCCAAATCAAATATTCGCGCGATTCACAACCAGAAACACGGCATGCAGAGCAGGTGAAAGACAGCGTCATTCGCCCACCGAGAGAAGGAGAGCGGGGGTATGAGAGGGACAGAGGGAAAGGGTTGCCCACATGAATTAATTTATTTTCTAATCAATAAAAAGAAAATCCCTGCCCGCGCAAGAAATCATTAAGGCCGATATTTCTCTGTCCATCTCCTTCTCTCTCTCCCTCTCTATGACACAGGCAAGTTAGCCTCCTCGAAATTGGACTAAAGTCTTTCTGGTTGTGAATTGAAACAGAAAAGCAATATACTTGAGAAGAAGGTGGAGGGTATAGAGAGGATGGGAAGAGGCAGAGGGGAAACATGGGAGTAAGCAGAATGCAAAGATAAGTTATCACTATGCAAAGGTGAGCCCTTCTCTTTTTTTGGAGGTGAAAATTTACCAGTGCTTCCATCGGTGAACGTCTCTATCCCCGCCATGCGAGCTGCCTGTCTGAACACGAGAGGGATGGAGTGCAAAGATGGGGAGATGTGTGTGTATGGGGGGCCAGGGAAAAAGGAAGGGCATAAGGGGAACACAATCTGGGGTGGGGGCTCTGAATTAGAAATTGGGGGAAGGTTAGAGGTGATGGGGGTTTGGCTGGGTTTTGGGGTGCGGGGGTGCGGGGGTTGGGAGCACGCGCGCCCGCCCCGTATGGTAGGTAACACCCTAACCTTTCATGTCTCCCTTGCTGTCCTCATTGTGTCCCCCTCTCTCTCCATCTCTCCCCACAGCTCGCGTTCCCCTTCCCATCTCTCACTCTCGACGTGTCTCTCAGCGGTTTCCATGGCGACGTGGTGTTTGTGGTGCTGCTGCTGAGGAGAAAGAGGCGCGTGCATGTGAGACCGGGAGCGTAAGAGGGAGAGAGTGTGTGTGTGTAAGAGAGAGAGAGAGAGAGAGAGAGAGAGAGAGAGAGGCATAGATTGTCATTTAAGAGAGTGTGAGGGCAGATTTCCACATTTCTAAGAAATCTAATTCAAAATGAACATTTCATAATATGGTAATAACACACAGTAAAATCATCAGTGTTGGCTGTATTCTGTATTCTGTGTTCTGTGGAATAGTATGATTTCATACAGTATAAAGAAGGCATATAGAATAAAAGGTATAAGAAAAAGGTGTCCTGACATGCTTATGAGAGGTGACACATTTGTTGTCACAGATAATTTTGAAGGGCCAGTGGCTCTTTTGAAGGGCGGCAGGTAGCTTAGTGGGTAAGAGCGTTGTGCCAGTAACCGAAAGGTCGCTGGTTCTAATCCCCGAGCCGACTAGGTGAAAAATCTGTCGATGTGCCATTAAGCAAGGCACTTAACCCTAATTGCTCATGTAAGTCGTTCTGGATAAGAGCGTCTGCTAAATAATGTTATTTATTTATTTTAATTTAGTATACAGTCTCAGTAATCTCAGCAATACATACTGTGTGTACAAAGCATTAGGAACACCTGCTCTTTCCATGACATTACTGACCAGGTGAATCCAGGTGAAAGCTATGATCCTTTATTGATGTCACCTGTTAAATCCACTTCAATCAGTGTAGATGAAGGGTAGGAGACTGGTTAATGAGACATGGATTGTGTATGTCTGCCATTCAGAGGATGAATGGGCAAGACAAAATATTTAAGTGCCTTTGAACGGGGTATGGTAGTAGGTGCCAGGCGCTCAACAGTTTCTCCTGTGTATCAAGAATGGTCCACCACCCAAAGGACATCCAGCCAACTTGACACAACTGTGGGAAGCATTGGAGTCAAAATGGGCCAGCATCCCTGTGGAATGCTTTCGACACCTTGTAGAGTCCATGCCCTGGCGAATTGAGGCTGTTCTGAGGGCAAAAGGGGGTGCACCTCAATATTAGGAAGGTTTTCCTAATGTTTTGTACACTCAGTATAAATCATACAGTATAAAAACACACAAAAGAGATAGAAATGTAATTTTATTCATTGCTCTGTTTTGCTCGACATGCAAGAGAAGAAACAGCACCCTCCACTCCAGCAGCATCCAGCCTTCTCCTTCTCCTTCTCCTTCTCATCCCCCTCTCCCTCTCTCACTGCATTTTCTGGCTGTTCCATCACCAGCTGGCAGCACGACGACTGGGGCGCCACGGTCATCAGGCTCTGAAGCTCCTCCGCTGCCTCCCCTTCCACCTCCGTCACCATGACAACCGCCTCTTTGACCCCAGTGACATGGATGTGGAGCTGGCCGGCGTCCCTGGTGCTCATTGGCCGAGGGCTGCTGGGCTGGGAGAGCAGAGGGGTGGCGTCAGTGGGTTTCAGGGGGTCTGAGAGATTGGCGGTGGTGGTGGTGGGAGCCTGGGGGGTAGCATCAAACTTCACCACCTGGGGCCAGGGGTGGGCTGGGCTAAACCCTGGCTCAAAGATGGAGTCACGGCAGAGCTGAGAGCGCTGAGCCTCTTCCACCTGTGGCAGGGCATGCTGGGATAGTAGCGGTGTGGTCAGGGCTGAGTTCGGGTCCAGCCTGAGGTTGTTCATAGAGCCCCAGTTGGGTCCATCCTCGCCCTGGGTGGATCCACGGGCTGGTGAGTAACCAGGAGGGGGTGTGCTGGTAGGCAGCAGCAGGTCAGTGCTACCTATACCACAGCCTGGTCCGAACACTTCAGGGAACATCTGTGGCTGGAAGAGCTCCTGAAGGGAAGGGGCAGTCTCAGCGGCCAGGTCCACAGGTAAGACAGTTGGCGGTGGGCTTGGAGAGCCAGGCTCAGGTGTGGTGGTCTCCAGGAGCATGGTGGTGGTCACAGCAGGCTGGGGCTCCTCCATGGTTGAACATGTTGCCCCAGAGTTCTCCAGGCCCAGATCCACTAACTCTTTGAAAAAATAGTATTTTAGAGAGACAGGGTCTTCATAGAGGAAGTCACTGCTCAGAGCTGGACCATCGAAGCAGCCTTTTAGTTGACACTCCAGTTCTCTGCAGAAGTCAGAGTTGGTGCGCCTGAGCTTGGGTGTCCCTGGCTCCTGGCTTGGTGTTGAGGAAAGGCCTCCAAACATCTCTCTGTTCACCAAGGGACACATCTGGCAGTCTGGCTGGCCATCGAATAATACAGCCTCTGAGAAAGGTAGTGAAGGCCCAATCAGATTTTTCTCAGGAGGTTGGTCCCCCTTGCTGTTCTCCATGTCTGCTCAAACTATGAAGACATTTGAAAATTCCTAGGCTTTATTAAGGGTGGGCGTGGTCAGAACGCAACATTATTACCTGTAACATTGTTACATCAAGGTTCTGATCCACACTAAAACAAGGTAGTCATCATAACTGAACCGTGAATCATGTAATAATGTGTTTCACGGTTCTAAAACGTTTACCGTCATGGCGGGAAAGAAGAGATAACAGGAAAATAATTCATGACGTTTTAACCGCTGCAGAACACACACACAACATAGCCTACCTGTTACCCAAATTGCCAGAATAAATGTTAATGTAGCAGCCTAGGCTATTTTCGTAGCTTCACACTATAATAGCATATAGTTGCACAACTAAATGCTACTTTGGAACAGGCCCATAGAAAGGTGGTTTTAGGCTAAATGAGAGGCTTTGGGTCTCTATTTATATATAACCAAATTTACACCACAAATTCTTTGTACAGTAGGCCTACACACAATATGGATGGATGTTCCTACCTTTTCAAATTCACTAGTCGCTTGCACAATGGAAGAGATAGGTAGTTTATATTTGAACCTAGGTGATTTATATTTGAACTGTGCATAATAAAGATTTTAGTACCTTGAGTTAAGAATGCTGCTCTATTATTTTACTCTTTCTAACTTTAGATAGTAGCCTATGTTGAACATTAGAAACGCGGTGGAACTAATTGACCAATATCGGTGAGTCCGCGCGCGGATTCATTGTGTGGTTGTTGGCCACCGGATACTATTCCTGTTGCCACCAGTCGAAGACCTTACCCCCAACAATTGTGAGCGCGGGCTGAAAAAGCCCACCTGTCCTTCCCGGAGATGAAAAGCGAGGACCAGAGTGGACAGACCAAGCATAATGTCCAGAATAAGACAAAGAGGTGAGTTGTGAAATATGCATATACATTTATATTTAGCTTATACTTTTTTATGCATTTTAAACCTGTTAGCTCCAATTTGCATGCATCTCCAATTTGCATGCAGGGATGTAGCTCATTTGGTAGAGCATGGCGTTTGCAACACCAGGGTTGTGGGTTCGTTTCCCACGGGGGGCCAGTATGAAAAATAAAAAAATAATGTATGCACTCACTAACTGTAAGTCGCTCTGGATAAGAGCGTCTGCTAAATGACTAAAATGTAAATGTAAAATCTCGGCAAGGACCAAACATGTCCAGAACTGATTAAATAACAGAGCAACGCTTCCATTTCAGTTAAAGGTTAGGTATGAAATTAGAATTTCGAAAATGCCAAGTTTGTAGGAAATTGCACATCTGCTTTTTAAGAAGACGTTTGGACACAGGTGCTCTGGATCCTTTGATGATGCCGACGATATCTCATCAAACAGAGTGGGTGCCTTGGCCCTAAATAGTTTATGTTTTAACTAAATTAGTAATTATTAAAAGACCTTTACCTTTAGGTATACTCTACATACGTATCTAAATCTATTTACTTTGTTTTAGTCCAAAAGTCACCAGGCGACAGAAAAGGTGTCTTTGGCTTTTCCCACTGTAGTGTCGAGTTAATGCTGGTAATTATTGCTGTCAAACAAAGAGTCCGCTTAGGCTGTACTTTGATTATACGTTTTATTTATATCACAAGATTTTCAGCATAAGGTTACAGATGCCTGCAGGGTCTGGAGAACAGTGTCCAAAGATAATATGTCTGTTCTAACCCCCTCTGTCTCTAGCCTATACTTATAAGGTATGCAAAAATATGGGTTGCTCCCTCTGCTGTCCAATCACCTGTCTTCCCTGGGGCGTCACCCTAAAAACGGCTCTCTTTGAACTAAAATAAACATCCCCTCAGGTTCCACTAGAAAACATTCACCAAGTCATAATCTTAATACACTACATATTCCCCCTTCGAGACTAACTAAAAGTCTCGAAAACAAACAGAATAGGATTATGACAAGTAACAATTTATCTTATTGAGTATCTTTAACATTAAACCAAAAACATTTTTCTCTAGAGTGTAAATACCTTTCTATGAAATATGAACAAATCTTTATGAAGTGTGAATACATTACTATGAAATATGAACAAATCTTTATGGAGTGTGAGAGCGAAAAACCTGTCTGGCAGCCTTCGTTCCAAATATCCATCCATCAATCAAGACAGTAAAATTCTCTCACGGTCCCTCTGCCCCAGGCAACCACCTAGGTACTCCAGATCAATTCATAAATCTTTATCAATGCATTTGAAACTATGATGCAATTAAATACACATGAAAGCCCCAGCAAACAAAATACTATCCAAAATGTCCACTCTCAGGCTGGTCGACCCATCGGACCCTACAGTTGATCTCTATCCCTGCCTAAACTCCATGTCCCTAAGCATTCCCGAAATAAACAAAAACATCTAAGATCCCCACATTTATTCAATAACATCAAATATCATTCTACAAAAATTAATACATAAGAATATGACACACATTATGTATTACACATGCAAATATGTCTATATTTCATTGCAGACACTGGAATGTAGTCCACTACACTTCATCTCCCCCATAGTCTCCTCTTCCAATGCATCGTTGATGATGGAATCAGAACCTTTCCACACCTTCCTTGTTCCATCTCCTCCAGTCATTGTCCTTTCATATTGTCCTTGTTTGCGTATTTCAATCTCTACATATTCCCCCATATGCTTCTAGAAGAAAAGAAAAGACCAAACAGTATCTTTTGCAAAACAACACTTTCAAATTAAAACATCAATATCAACTAAGAATATAAAAATGATATAGAAAATGATATATAAATGAATCACATTGTAGTTCCCCCCTTTGATTCATAACAAAATACTAAAACCCCACTTATATTGAAAAACATTTGAAAAATGATAAGATAATGAAAATTGATATTTATCCATCAATACTCCATCCAGTCCCACTTGTCCATCTTCATCCAGATCAGGAACAGTCAACAACGGCATCTGAGTGTTGTCTCCAGGCATCACAACTCCAACCCATCTTAATATCATAGCTTTCGCAAAGGTCAGTAACAAAGTACAAAAGCAAAACATCACACAAAGCGCTATCAGAGCTGCAACTAAAATCTGAACCATCACTGCTCCTACTGGGCTTAACTGATCTTGCAACCAAGTCTTCGCTGACCATCCAGCTCCTTCAGATCTACAAAACGCATCCCTTATATTCTTCAACGCATCTATAACACTTGTGATATTATCGGAACTATCTGGGATCAAAGTATAACAATCATCCCCCGTCAGATTCATAGCCAAACATAAGCCACCTTGTTTTGCTAAAATATAGTCAAGAGCCATGTCATGTTTCAACAGCGTCAGTCTGTGACTTCTTTGAGTATTTGACAGAAGGTTAAACCCTCTTATTGTTTAATTCGCAAACCCCTGCAAAGTATAGGTAATATTATCAATATGATCTGCCAAAAATGTTACACCATACCATGGAAAAAGTCCCAGTCCCCACTTCTCTCCTAGACTTATCCTCCAATGGTAGGCTTCAAGACTATGAAATGTCGCCATGTCTCTTTTCACCCTATTTCCAAACCTAGATTCAGATTTATCTGTGTCCGGTGCTACCCCTCTTTTAATGGTAAAAGCCTCATATGGAAGCTTCAACGTTGACATGTAACAACATCCTGTCCATCCATAGGGTAATAATATATATGCTTTATCACCACAAACCCACCAAATATCTCAAAAAATTCCCAATAGTCACATTGCCAGGCAAAATCTGATCTTCCACCATCAAAGTCCTGCTGTTCTTACTAACGGGAACATAAAAAGTAACATTATATTTCTCATCCCTAACCTTATGTTCATGCTTACCCAAAGTCATCATATAATCATCACAATCTGATATTCCCATGAACATACCCTTTCCATCATATGTTTTATTAGAACAAAAACAACTTTTAGCCCTCACTGGTTTCACCTCCAATGCTTCAGGGTTCGCTATTACCTGATTTTCCTTCCCATCTAACAAATTCACATAGGGTAATTCATTTAACCAAGAACACCTAAACCTAGGCTTAAACAAATGTTTTGACAACGACATTATTTTATCTGTTAATGATTGTTGCTGATACAACAGCCATGACAAAGCATAAGATTGACACGTACTCGATAGAGGTTGAGCGACCGTCTCTAAAATGGAACCCCACGTGCCTGGTGCTGGAATTCTCAACAGACATGGACCCTCAAGATTCCTCACTGATCTTACAGAATGAGTTAACTGTTGGAACCAAAGATTTCTACCTGCCCATTCATCTTTAATCTTCAAAACAGAAGAATCAAATCCATAGGCTTTCCATTTAGTTTCTCTTTTCCCTAACGAGCGGTATTGATCAGATGTATCTTCTGATGTTATGTTGAAATCAAAGAACTCATCCTGTACCTCCATGATAGTATCTTGCACTATTTCAGATGAATCTATATTCTTCTCTACCACCATCTGCTCTCCTATTTTAACCCTATCCTTACTACCATTGACAGCACTCTCCATCCGTATCATAAACTCCTGAGTCACTCTTGCTACATCCTTTAATTTCAGAAAAGTTGTTGTTGGTGTCTGTGTCATACTTCCTACATTTGTTATTGCCGTCGTACCATTAATCCCTTCCAAAGTTACCATTAAAGTAGTTGATTTAGTTGATGTATTAACACCCTTAACTACTTCTAGTGGGAAAGCTACCGATATCCTCTGTGTATTATTTACTGTTGGAGTGGCTACTGTAATATACTTCTCCTGAACTCCTTTGGTGACTGTAGAAGCTTCAACAGACTTCCACTCTTCCATTATAAGCGTCACTTTATGAATTACATAGCCCTTTAACCAATAATTCTTAACCGGAACAAATTTTAATGCTTGCACTAGATAAGTACACATATATTCTCCCATATGCTTCTCTGTAACATTACGCAAAATAAGTGAACAATCACTCATAACCCTCTTCCACTTCATATCGTTGTACAAAATATATTTCCTTTGACTAGGGGGCACAACTTCTACATCTGGTCCTGATAACAATACTTCTTCTCCATAATTATCTCTCCATGTGGGAGGAACGTCCCCTCCCCCATTCCATCTCTCACAGCTACAAGGAAGATGAGCTGTATCACCCATCCTAACCCTAATAACAGTCTTTTCTTCTAAAATTGGTGCTGGAGCTATTGGTTCCCTTGTTATCAAATGCGATATATTTATGGCTTTAATAACTATCAATGTTGAAAGAGTTGAATTGCTTCTCACAGTTGTTTTAATATGCTGAAGTGTTGATGTCATTGTTGTTACTTCATCCATTCTCCCTAAAGCTTTGAACTCTTGACTTGTATTTCCATCTATCACCACTAGTGTCACTACATTAACTATCAGTCCTAACTCTAATCCCTCACTTTCAACCTGTTGATTATAAAAAATACATTTATAATCACCTTGTTCTTCCTGCTGGGAATTGTAAATATAGATACCGCAATCACCCTCAATCTTCATTCTTCTCTCATCATTCAGCAACGCATACTTTCTCAATGCAATTGCTTCTAACAGATCTAAACTCCTGCCATATCTATCTTCCCACTGAACTCTAAATTTCCCTTCACCACTGTTCTCTCTCGTGCACTTACATGGGAGCTGAGCTGACTGTCCTAGAGTTACTTCAACCCTAGTTTTCGTAACGTTTTGGTCTGACTTTTCTCCCTAACTGGTCTAGGCCTACTTTGTCTAATTGAATCACTAGCTTCTCCTGTAACAGAGTTGCCCTTGGTGCTCTCTGCTGCTTCACATTCCACTGAAATATTCCCTGTTGCTTCTGGGACGTATTGAAAATCAATTTCCCCAAATCCCCTTTCCTTTCCATCCATTGCATAGTCATCTCTGGCATCATCAGAAGTGTAAACATTATCATCAACGTTATCCCCAACATTGATAATCTCTCCCTCTTCCTGTTCTCCCCTATCTCCATCCTCTCTCTCTGCGCGTGGCACCTCTTCTCCAGGCGCTTTAACACAATGTGACAAATGATACCACGTAGGAGACCCCTTAACCTGGACAGCTGTTCCAGTACTACGAACCACTTCAAATGGTCCTTCACGACGTTCGTTATACCACTTCCTTCTGAATACCTTTACGAATACTTTGTCCCCCGGTTGTACTGTATTCCTCTTTTCCTCCTCAAGCTCCTCCTGCACCTCTTCTTGTCTTTGCCTGTCAGAAACATATGTGGACAACTTTTTATGAAAATTGGCCATATATGTAACGTACGCTCTCATTTCATCTTCCAACAGAGCCAAGCTTGGACCCTTTCCGCTTGTTCGCAAACAAGGCGTAGGCATCCTTCTTCCTGTTACCAACTCATGGGGTGTCATACGTAGATCACGCAACTCACTTGAGCGACACACCATTAGTGCTAAAGGAAGCGCCGCTATCCAGTTTAGACCCGTATGCTGACAAATCTTCACAATGCAATTTTTCAAGACACCGTTCATTCTTTCACACATCCCTTGACTTTGTGGGTGATAAACTGCTCCAAGACGCTGCTTAATTCCCAATTTTTGCAACATCAATTTAACTGATTTATCCACAAATTCCCTTCCATTGTCTGAGGATATTCGATCGGGTAATCCCCACCTGCTTATGACTTCTTTACACAAGAACTTGGCAACCGACTGAGCATCTTTACGCTTGGTTGGACAAGCCTCCGTCCATCGTGAAAATCTATCTACAACCACCAACATGTATCTTTTCCCATCAACTGGTTTTATCATATCAACAAAGTCAATAACCAACTCACGCATAGGACCTTTTGGTGTAGGAATGTAACCCGGATGAACAGTTACACCTTTTCGAACATTATTTTTCAGACCGATTGTGCACCTTCCTATCATATAATCAATTTGTTCAAACAAATATGGAGCCCAAAAACCATATTCCTTTGTGATCTTTCTGTTAACCTCCCCCCTCGCAACATGAGCTAACCCATGTGCTTCCTGAATCATCAGACCTAAGAGGTCTAGAGGCGCTACTATCAACCCCTCATGGTTTCTCCACAGACCAGTAGCATCTTTGACCGCTCCTCGGTCTAGCCATAGCTGTTTGTCGATCATAGAAGCAGCTTCCTGCATCAAAATTACATCCTGAAGCGTAATTTTGTCTTCCAAGTCTACTCCATGAGTGACCAGAAAAACTTTTCCCAATTTATCCGCTCCTAGTCCTTTGTTTTCACTTCAATTGTTGGATATTTTTCTTCCCTAATTGGTGCTATCATCTGACACCCCCCTTCGGATCTTCTAGGCACTCTAGAATCCTTGCTCCTTTAAGGGTTCACCTGGAGAACAGGTGATCTTCACTTGTTCCTTTATCTTCCTCAGAAATTCCCTCTGTTGTTTCCTCCTGGCGCATTGCACTCACAGGTAAAGTGACCAACCTGTCCACAATTATAACACGCTTCTGAAAGTTGCTGGAAGTGTAGCTGAAACCTTCCTCCTCCTTCTAAGCCTTCTCGTCCTCTTCCTCTCCAATTCTGTGTCTGTCCAGAAACTGGCTGTGGATATGGAACAACTGGTACCGCCCTTGGTGGCTGGTACAATTGCATTTGACCTTGTTCAGTTGAAGCTGTAGCAGTGATTGTTGATTTGGTTCACTCTGATTCTTCATAACCAAAGCTTGTTTATTCTCCTTCTTATTCTCCACCAGTTGTATTTGATTGAGTTTTCTGAGAGTTTCTTGGTCATGTTCTTTCTTGTTGTTGACATATCAGTATTCTTCAACAGCTTATATTCTAAGTTTTGTCCTCAAAATATCATCTTCCATCATCTTCTTACTTTTCTCTCTTTCCTTGGCCTCAATGTATTCTTCTCCTCCAATTCTTGGGATCCTTTTCCTCAGCAGTTTCTTCTTCTAAACTATTCGCTTTATCCAGGCATGATACACATCGGTCTATATCTCTTTCTATTTCTTCTTTGCTAATCATTGTTGGATAAAATCCTCTTGAATATGAAGCACCTTTAATCTCCAAATCTTCATCGCTGTCTTCATCTTTGCTTTCCTCAGAGATCGAATCTCTAGTATCCTTCTTCTTCCTTCAACTTCCATCAGAGATCAAATCTCTAGTATCCTTCTTCTTTCCTCTCTTGCCAACTTCCTTCTGATCACAGAGTCATATCCACCCATGATCTCTTCTCAATCACTCTGATCATCATCATCGTCCTCATCCAGTTCCATCCTACTTAACCTCATTCCACCCTTAGTTTCCAGACATCTCGTTTTCTTTTTACTTTTGGAGTTTGGATGCATTTTTATGGTCGTTTCTGCTTGTCCTCTCTCTATTATTCGTTCATCTTCATCTCTGATGCAATAATCACCCTCCTGGATGATCACTGGAAGCTGAGGATAAACATCCCTAAGCTCTACTTCCTTCTCATAAGGTGGGGGTCTTTTTGCTAAATCCGTATGTGAGAAAGGTATACTGACTTCTGCCCTTAGTTTTTCTGTCGCCTTCTCTCCCTTTAGCATTTTCTCTATACCTTTGTTTCTCTTATCGTTGGTATCTTTCATCAGTTTTTGTCCTTCATCTTCAAACAGCTTAAGAACACCCAGCTCTCTTTGTCTCTTTTCTTTACGTTGTTCCCTTTTTTTCCCCCTTCTTTTGATCTGCCTTGTAAATTGACAGAAGCACTTTCATGATGTTGATGACGTCAGGGTTAAGAGTCCCTTCCACTGGCCATGGTTGTTCAATGTCAGGCCAACGTTTGTTCCATTTGCCGGATAACCTCGCAATACCCTTAACTAAAGGATTACTATTTTCAACTATATCAACCGGTGTAATGACTTTCATAGCCTTGCTGTCCTTTCTCCCCATTGTAACAACTCTTTTATATTCCTTTATTGTGAATTATTTTATTTTAGACTATATAGCCTATGGCTTCCTCCCTTTAATTTTTAATATAAACTAAAAAAAAAAAAAATTTTTTTTTTTTTTTTAATCCAAACAACAAAAATCAATCAATAAAAATATGAATATTCAAAAATAATTAATGAATATTCCCAAAAAAAATTTTTTTATTTCTATTTCCTATTTTACCAATTTATCAATTAGTGGCTATCTTACCCCTCCTGATTGAAGGTGGTATGTATAATATCTATAATCCAGCAACACTACAGTACTCATAAATCCCATTGCTTAATAAGCATCCAATTATCTTAATTTTACAGAATAATGTTAGTACTCGATTTCCAACAAAACTGTAATCAAACCCACTCATTCACAGAAACTCCAAAATGCAAATTTTATTCAATCAGTCTTTTGCCAAGTCTCTGTGAAATTGTCATAACATCAAATATCCTGTAGGGGAAGATCTTGTAAACAGAACAGCACCAAAACCTTTTGACTCGATCCTCTGTCGCGTCACCTCTTGTCACGTGATGTACACGTCAGCACCTCCTCTCTTTCTCTCTCTCTCCTCGTTCCTCCTATCGTTCCTATTTTCTCTCATATGACAAAAGAGCATAGAAACAGACAAGAATTTAGCAGTTTATGCAATCACCGAGTCACTTCAACCATTCAATATTCCTCCAGTCACATTCGCTCTAAGAATTAACTCAGGAATAATTATAGATAGCTCAATAACATTTATTTATTTATTTTAATCCGTCATTTTATTTTATTTATTTTAATCCGTCAACATATATCTAATTTATAAATTCAATAGATCTCAACAAATAGTTTCATCTTCAAACAGCCGATGTAACAACTAGAACATTCCATTCGTGTTCAAATCTCTCCTCTTTGTTCCTTCGTCTGTGTCTCCCCACAGCACCGTGTAGCAGAGGACCTATTTACCCCTACGTCACTCTAGTGTCGTAAAATCACACGTGTCGTAATGTAGTGTAGGAAAATCCCACGTGTCGTAATGTAGTGCCGTAAAATCAAACGTGTCGTAATGTAGTGCCGTAAAATCAAACGTGTCGTAATGTAGTGCCGTAAAATCAAACGTGTCGTAATGTAGTGCCGTAAAATCAAACGTGTCGTAATGTAGTGCCGTAAAATCAAACGTGTCGTAATCTAGTGCCGTAAAATCAAACGTGTCGTAATGTAGTGCCGTAAAATCAAAGCGTGTCGTAATCTAGTGCCGTAAAATCAAACGTGTCGTAATGTAGTGCCGTAAAATCAAACGTGTCGTAATCTAGTGCCGTAAAATCAAACGTGTCGTAATGTAGTGCCGTAAAATCAAACGTGTCGTAATGTAGTGCCGTAAAATCAAACGTGTCGTAATGTAGTGCCGTAAAATCAAACGTGTCGTAATGTAGTGCCGTAAAATCAAACGTGTCGTAATGTAGTGCCGTAAAATCAAACGTGTCGTAATGTAGTGCCGTAAAATCAAACGTGTCGTAATGTAGTGCCGTAAAATCAAACGTGTCGTAATCTAGTGCCGTAAAATCAAACGTGTCGTAATGTAGTGCCGTAAAATCAAACGTGTCGTAATCTAGTGCCGTAAAATCAAACGTGTCGTAATGTAGTGCCGTAAAATCAAACGTGTCGTAATCGAGTGCCGTAAAATCAAACGTGTCGTAATCTAGTGCCGTAAAATCAAACGTGTCGTAATCTAGTGCCGTAAAATCACACGCATGCGCAGTACATTTACCAATACGATTTCACCGTGGAAGGGAGCTTCTCAGCTCTCTCCCCAACCCAAACAGACAGTTAACAGTCCCGCTGTAACTCTGTTTTCTCCTCATAGTCAAACAACATTTAACAGAGCTCACAAAGCATAGAACTTAAATTCTACACACACAAACATAATTTAAGAGGCTTTATTCCATCGCAATGGCCCTCTAAGGTCACATGTTAGCATGCAGCATGTAGCACAATTAGCATTAGCATTTAGCCTTAGCCTGTATGTAACATGTGGCGTGCAACCTGTAGCAATGTAACCTGTATTGCGCCTTTTTCTTTGTCTTAGTCCCTACCTTTTATGATGCTGTGAGTTCTGGATATTCTATGAGAGGTTTCCCCAAACAGATACCCCGTCGGATACAAGATGAGCAGTAACTTGCAATAGAATATATAACCACACTCCAGAGTCCCCAGGACTCACCTAATCACACCGAACGCGTTATCAGGATTTTCGGCCCACCCTATAGGTCGCCCCGTTTCAGAGGTCTTTACCAGATTTGCAATGCCCTAATGTGTATACGTATCTCTGCCTTGTACATCTGCCTTGTATATCTGCCTTGTATATCTGCCTTGTATATCTGCCTTATTCACTACCATCGATTGCTCTAGAATTCCTATTCAAGCCTATTTCTATAGACACTCCCCCCTATTTGCGCCGTTTACCATTGCAAACAAAATGTAGAATAATTATGACAGACCCTTAGTCGACAGCAACAAAACCACATCAGCACACACAAGTAATTTACACGGTACATCTTCCCCAGCGCACACCCATAAGCCAGCGAACCAACTAGCGCCCAAAATTTGTGAGGAATCTCACCTTATAGCCGGCTTGAGCGGGAGTCACCTCGCGGCTCATGAATGGAACACAAGAAAGATGCAGACCGATCCCGGACGAGCCCCCATTTGTAGTGTCGAGTTAATGCTGGTAATTATTGCTGTCAAACAAAGAGTCCGCTTAGGCTGTACTTTGATTATACGTTTTATTTATATCACAAGATTTTCAGCATAAGGTTACAGACGCCTGCAGGGTCTGGAGAACAGTGTCCAAAGATAATATGTCTGTTCTAACCCCCTCTGTCTCTAGCCTATACTTATAAGGTATGCAAAAATATGGGTTGCTCCCTCTGCTGTCCAATCACCTGTCTTCCCTGGGGCGTCACCCTAAAAACGGCTCTCTTTGAACTAAAATAAACATCTCCTCAGGTTCCACTAGAAAACATTCACCAAGTCATAATCTTAATACACTACACCACCTCTTGACCTGTGAGTAACAATAACACGCATGAATTAATAGGCTACACGTGCCTGTACTGTACTGTTTTCTATATTAAAAGTAGACTCAGCGAAATGACGTTGTCACGAGCAGCACCACAGATATTGAGATGAGCCAGATGCAAGACTTTCCTCCCCATAGACATTAAAACCATTAGATAACGATAGCGCCGACGTCATCCACGTATCCCTATGGAAAACTGCCGATGGCTCATGAAGCCGGAAGTATTTGAATTTGAAGCGCCCCATATTGCTGAATGGGTCATGGCTAGAAGGTTACAGCTTTTGTCAAATTAACATCAAAAGTTGATTTTTTATTTTATTTTAGGTAACTAACCCTAACCCTTTTCCTAACCTTAACCTAATTGTCCAAACCTGCTATGTTAATTCTCCTAACCTGCTGTGTAAGTTATCCTAACCTGCTACGGAGTAAAATTGTATATTAATTTGTCAAAAGCTGTATCCCTTCTAGTCATGACCTGCCTAATGGGGCTGAATGGCACCAAAATCACGAAGGATCATAAGAAAGTGGCCATAATTAGCAAAGAGTCATGTTCGATGTAGTCGTTTTCATCCTGCCTGAGACACGGCGCACGCCTCTTCATAGCCTGCCGGCCTGTGATTGGTCTGTGTCAGGACATGGTCCTGTGTGATGACTGGTAGTCAGAATGGATCACTATTTAATTAAATATATCGATTTGTATATATATATATATATATATATATATATATATATATATTGCCATTTAGCAGACGCTTTTATCCAAAGCGACTTACAGTCATGCGTGCATACATTTTTGTGTATGGGTGGTCCCGGGGATCGAACCCACTAGCGAACTTTAAAAGAAAACACATTTTAGAGCCCAGCTGTTTAAAAAGAAATTGGGGGCCATTCTGGCTATCATAATTTGTATAGGCTTTCTAAGGCAGACCAGGGCTTTTGGCACCGCTCTCACACAGGCACACACAGTATCTGCGCATGTGCACGGGTTTGCTTCACGCTGTTACAGCATGGTAGCCAGGGGACCAAAACAGCGGAAGAAGTTGAGCCTTTCGCTTCAACGCTACTATGCTGTTTACCTTCTGCATCTACGTCATATCACTGAGTCTACCAACTCAGTTATTGTAATACAGTTCCTCTCTCAGGGAGGAGGATGCAGCTCCGGTCCCTGTGTCCGACTCCACCAGAGAACCACCAGAGACCAGGATGTCAAAGAAGAAGAAGAAGACTATCCTCAGACCACCTGTCACAAAGGATGCAGAGAAGTGTAATGATGGCCCAACTGAGATCAGTAGGCAAGTCTCAAACATTCTAAATGCTCAGTTCTTGTTTTTGTTATAAAAAAATCAAATTTACACACCTGACATGCATCTAAACCCATTTCCATTGTTTTAGCCCCAATACCACCCCAAGGAGAAAGTGCCTTTTCCCAACCCTGTGAGTAACGGAGTCACACAATTAAATTAAATGAACAATTCATGATTTGTGAGTGCCACCTCCCTCAGGAAGTCTGAGCCAGAGCCAGACCCAGACCCTCTGTCTGAGCCAGCAGAGACCAGCGAGCCACAGCAGAAAGCGGCAATCTTCAACCCACCTGCCAGAAAGCGACTGAAGAGGACCAGGTCAGGTTACACTCTAGTCATAGTTATTTCATACTATATTCACGCCATTAGATAGTTGAATCCCAATTTGTAGTTCCACATTGTCCATATTTTATTTTGTGTCTATTCTACCTCAGAAAGTTGGAGCCAGCCCCAGCCCCTCGCTCTGAGCCACCAGAGAGCATGAAGTCAAAGGAGATGGAGATCCCAGGTCCACCTGCCACAAAGAGACTGAAGAGGACCAGGTCACTCACTAGTTATTTCATACAATAGTCACACTATTATGTAGTCAGTTGAATCTCAATTTCTTATTTTCAGATTATATTGTCCACATTGTTGTCTGTTCTAAGATTTTCGTTTAATTTGTGTCTGTTCTATCATGTTCTACCTCAGGAAGTTGGAGCCAGCTCCAGCCCCTCTCTCTGAACCTCTAGACACCAGGAAGTCAAAGAAGAAAATAATCCCTGGCCCACCAGCCACTCAGCAAGTGAAGAGATCCAGATGTCCTCCCAGCCCCTGGACCCCTAACCCAGTGAAGACTAGACGTAGGCCACCTTCAGCCACAGCGCCTACCTGTGAGATAGGTATAACTACACGTACCTTGAGATCTAAGGTAGCGACAAGCCCTACCTTGAAGTCAGGTGTAGCCACATCCCCATCCAGCGGTGCAGCCTTTTCCACATCCCCTGAGAGGAAGAAGTTGAGGAAGAAGGACAGGAAGAGGGCCAGGTGCAGTGGTACGGCCGTTCCCACCCCCACTGAGAGGAGGAAGAAGAAGGGGGCGAGGTGCTGCCCTGTCCCGCTGAACAACCCCTTGTCTGTCTGTCGGTCACAGAGGGCCACCCAGGGCAGGAAGGCCTGTGTGTGGTGCAAACAGGGGAAAGAGTGGGTGAAAACCATCTGGCAGTGTGAGGCCAGTCAGGTGGCCCTCTGTCTCATACCGGGCAGAAACTGCTTCAGGGCCTGGCACGAAACTCACAAGTGGAACGAGGAAGTCAGCTTCAGTCTGTTTTGTTAAAAGTTGTCAAATATGTGGGTCTGGAGGCTTAGCATGAGATGTTAGTGGTTTGTGGTAAAAAAAAAAGCCCACTTTCAGTTCCTAGTTGGTTATATTGGTTTAGTAGAATACATATTCAGGTATACATACATTAAATAATACATATTTCCTTTGTGGATGTTTTTGCAAACAAAGGAACATTTTCTTAAAAGCCCTTTTCGTCATGTTGTTTAAGTTGACATTAAATGCATTGTTAAAAAACGAATATACCTCTTTCAAATGTGTGCACTTTGTACATTACATTACAGTTCTTGTTCTTACAACTAACAGTGGTCCAAACATTATCTTTCAATACTACTTACAAAGACAGCTGTACACAAAAAACTACCATGTACAGTGCCTTCAGAAAGTATTCATACCCCATTTTGTTGTTACAGCCTGAATTCAAAATAGATTAAATAGATTTCTCACCCATCTACACATGATACCCCATAATGACAAAAGTGAAAATGTTAAGACATTTTTGTGAATTTATTGGAAATTAAAAACATAAATATCTCATTTACAGAAGTATTAACACCCCTGAGTCAATACATGTTAAAGTCACCTTTGGCAGCGATTACAGCTGTGAGTCTTTCTGGGTAAGTCTCTAAGAGCTTTGCACATGTGGATTGTACAATATTTGCACATTATTCTTTAAAAAACTATTCAAGCTCTGTCAAGTTGGTTGTTGATCATTTATAGAAAGCCATTTAACTCTTGCCATAGATTTAAGCTGATTTAAGTCAAAACTAATTAGGCCAATCAGGAACATTAAATGTCATCTTGGTAAGAAACTCCAGTGTATATTTGGCCTTGTGTTTTAGGTTATTGTGTGGCTGAAAGGTGAATTTGTCTCCCAGTGTCTGTTGGAAAGCAGACTGAACCAGGTTTTCCTCTATGATTTTGCATGTGCTTCACTCTATTCCATTTATTTTTATCCTAAACAACTCCCTAGTCCTTGCCGATGACAAGCATACCCATTACATGATACAGCCACCACCATGCTTGAAAATATGAAGAGTGGTACTCAGTGTTGGATTTGCCCCAAACATTACGCTTTTGTATTCACAACATAAAGTTCATTTCATTGCCATTTTTTAAAGTTTTACTTTAATGCCTTATTGCAAACAGGATGCATGTTTCAGAATATTTTATATTATGTACAGGCTACCTTCTTTTCATTCTGTCATTTAGGTTAGTATTGTGGAGTAACTATAATGTTGTTGCTCCATCCTCAGTTTTCTCCTACCACAGCCATTAAACTCTGTAACTGTTTTAAAGTCACCATTGGCCTCATGGTAAAATCCCTGAACGGTTCCTTCCTCTCCGGAAACTTAGTTAGGAAGGACACCTGTATCTTTGTAGTGACTGGGTGTATTGATACACCGTCCAAAGTATAATTCATAACTTCACCATGCTCAAAGGGATATTCAATGTCTGCTTTTTCATTTGTACCCATACCAATTGGAAAACCTCCCTGGTCTTTGTGGTTGAATCTGTGTTTGAAATTCACTGCTTGACTGCGGGACTTTACAGATAGATAATTGTATGTGTGGGGTACAGAGATGAGGTAGTCATTCAAAAATAATGTTAAACATGCAACTTATTATGGGACTTTTTTTTTTACTCCTGAACTTATTTAGGCTTGCCATAATAAAAGGGGTTGAATTCTTATGGACAAGACATTTCAGCTTTTCATTTTTAATACATTTGTACAAATTTGTAAACACATAATTACACTTGGACATTATGGGGTATTGTGTGGAACTTATTTAGGCTTGCCATAATAAAGGGGTTGAATTCTTATGGACAAGACATTTCAGCTTTTCATTTTTAATACATTTGTACAAATTTGTAAAAACATAATTCCACTTGGACATTATGGGGTATTGTGTGGAACTTTTTTAGGCTTGCCATAATAAAGGGGTTGAATTCTTATGGGCAAGACATTTCAGCTTTTCATTTTTAATACATTTGTACACATTTGTAAAAACATAATTCCACGTGGACATTATGGGGTATTGTGTGTAGGCCATTGACACAAAATCACAATTTAATCAATTTTAAATTCATGCTGTAACAACAAAACATGGAAAAAGTCAAGGGGTGTGAATATTTTCTGAAGGCACTGTTATATTATAGACACAAACCTTTGATGAACCATTTATTTTTATTTGAAATAATTCCAACTTTCCACTAATATATTAAACTAATATACAGCACTTTTGCAGTGCCTAAACAAAAGTTCACCCTAAGTTAACGAACTACAATACACAGTATATTTGTTATTTTCTCTTATGGACAATACAAAGCTACACTAATAAATCCATATATCAAAACACAGAAAAAGCATACACTACTAAGGTTTTCCTGAGTCCCTCCCTAGTCCTCCAACCCTGGTCCCATATAGCTGTGTGAACCAGACACAGTGCTGTAGCAGACCAGGCAGCCTGGTTGTATCAGGGGACTTCTCCTCCAAAGGATGAGGCGGCTGTCCAGGAGCTGAAAAGCAGGATGGAGGTGGTGATCCTTCTCCCTCTCTTCCTCTCTTCTCCCTTCTCTTTCCCCTTCTCCTACCTCTCCTCTTCCCCTTACTCCTTCTCCTCACTCTCCCATAGTTGTGGTGGAGAGACAGAGAGGTGGTTATTGATCCCACTCAGAGGAGTTCAGGCATTAGTTCCACCAGGGTGACTAGACTAGAGACGGACAGCGCTCTGTGAGCCACTCTAGTGGGGCCTACAAGGCAGGGCTGAGTGGAGCTAGGATGTACCTTTCTGATTTTGATCTCCTCGACATCACTTTTATTGACTGAAGCACTGTCCTGTGCTTTAGTTCCAACGGGAAAGGCAGTGGCCTTGCCTTGCTGGAAGCCCGGGTGGGCACAGCCTAGTCGTGTGTTATCCCAGCTGCTGTTCAACAACTTGTGGTGATGTGATGAGTTCTCTATGATTGGCTGAGGTTGAGAGGTAATCCCTCCTATCATCTCCTGGCATCTGAGATGAGATGGCCACTGACCACAGCTATCAGGCCCTGGGTTAGCATGGCACACAGTGATGGGACTACCAGTGGCTTGTGATCATGGTGTTTGTGTGTGTGTGGACTGGTGTTCTCGAAGGACCAGCGATTTGTCCACTACACCTCAGGTAGTCTTCCCTTCGCCATATATTTATAATTCTCTCTCAAAAGGTCCAGACATAATCTCATGCTTTAGTCATTTCCCAATCATCTCTCCCTCAGTGTCAGAGCTGCAGTCTCGCTCATCTTTTCAAAATCATAAATTTCAATGGAAACTGAAACTAATATTTAGGCAGGTGAAGTTCGCCTTGCAGGGCATCTCACACGCTCCTCAAACATAACCAGAGCTGCTCAACATTAGCGCACAGTCTAGTTGGTATCTGGGTTCTCATTGTCAGCAAGCAATGTCTCTTGGCTTCAATGAGTCTTACAGGCAGAGCTGATGGTTCATCATGTGGGGGACTTTACAGAGTGTGTATGTTTAAGACAGTGGTAGTTTGTGTGTGTGTTACAGTGGAAGTTTAGTTTGTGTGTGTGTGTGTGTGTGTGACAGAGGCAGTCTCTTCCTCAGTGCCCTGAGGGCATCTAGGCTCAGCGCAACCTGTGTTATCCATTCAAAACAAAACAGAACAGTGTGTTTTAGTCCAGTTTGCCTTCACTTCAAGTTTGGTTGTTTTCCCTGGGGACTATTCCCCTGACATAGGAGTGGCTGTATCCTCTGTTCTCAGCATGACAGACTTAAAAAGGAGAGAAAAAAGAAAATGTTCCTCTTCCTATTTTATTATCCTTTTCATTCCTCTATCCTTGGGATCATGACCTGCAGAGGGAACATAGTGGAGGATGGTGGTTAGAATTAGAACTATTGTTAATTGTCTCTGAGGATCCTAGAACTGTTGTGTGAACTATCGTGAGCTGAAAATTATTAACACAACCTCGCACAGCTGCCTGCCTGTCTGTCAGAGCCAAACGTCCATAACCAGCTTTCTCAGGTTGGGTCTAGGAAGTATGACAACGTGCGACCAGGTAGTGTTTATGGCTCTGATGCCTGTGGGCAAAGTTTGCCATCTAGTGGTTATTGGTGGCATTACACAGCAATTCCAATTCATGACGACCAGTCAAGTCCACATCTATGACCCCCACCCCCTGTAGCGGTCAGCTCGGCCCCAGTACATACCACACAACAGATAAGTACTTTAAGAAACCAGCTTACTAACACAGTATAACAGAACCAGAATGGAGAGAGCAGTGAAGCTCACCTGTCTCGTCCCCAGCAGCCGGCCTGTTGTTCCTGTGCGTCCAGCAGCAGTCTGCGACCCTCCTCGTAGTCATCCTGGTCCACACTGATCAGCAGCCGGACCCCCTCTCTCCCCGCCGCCCTCCGCAGAGAGTCTGTGATGAACACCCCCTTCAGGGCCTCTAGCAGCGCTCCACTCAGATAGTCCCCCCAGAAGGCCTCCAGGTTGTCCAGCTCAGTGAACTTGATGTCGCAGATGATGGAGCCCAGGTCGCGGGCGCGCAGCACGGAGGTGGCACGACTGAACAGCTCAAACTGCCGCTCCAGGGGCTGCTGCTTGTCCGAGGAGACGCCGCCGCGCAGGGCCGACTCGTGCTCCCAGTACTCTGCTCGCACGCGCAGACGGATGTCTGCAGGGAGGGGAGAGGGGATGGAGGGAGAGGGGATGGAGGGAGGGAGGTAGGGGAAGAGTGAAGGGAGGAAAGGGGACAGAGAGAGAGCGAGTAGAGGAATGGGTAGAAGAGGGAGGGAGGGTGGTGGAGGGGAAGGGGAGGGGAGGAGAGAAGAGGAGGGGTAGATGTAGAGGAGGGAAAAGAGGTGATTTTAGGGTGCAAAGAGGTGAAGAATATATTCAAAAAGGGAGAGAGGAGGGAAATGGTGGAAGCAGCAGATTGAGTGGGATAAGACGTCATGTACACGTGAGAGTGAAAATCAAATGGGAGAAGGAGGTTGGGATCATTGAGTCAGAACAAAGGGAAGAGAGAGATAGAGGGACAAAAATACAAAATAAAATAAGAAAACTTTTCAAATAAAGCCGTAATCACAGAATATTCTCCAAAGAATTGGCAAGAACAGGCTATGGGAGGGGTGATAGAAAAGTAAAGAATATTTACTACATTCAACAGGACTGTATCTGACATTAAACTAGTGATTAGAGTAGGAGACAACATAGAAATACTTACTGGTGTATCATTAACTAGAGTTGATAACAAAAGTGTGTCTACAAGAGTGATACAATAGGTGAGGAAAGGCAGGACAGAACTGAAGACAGCTGTGGAGCACAGAGGTGAATGTAATACCAACCAGGCAGTCTTCCATCACTAACAGTGGGTACAAATATGACCTGGTCGGGTCAAGAAGAGCATCACTGAGGATTTACTGTATGACTAACCTGATTTATTTTTCACAAACCCCACTACCAAGAGCTGTTGTTGTAGTACTAGAGTGAAATCAGTGGGAATCTGATGGATAACAAGCATATTCATTAGGGAAGCCCAACACCACACCACTCTGTGCAGTTCTAATAGTCCCCCACCCATCATTATTCGCCCAGAAGATTTCAGCCAGCCACTGTAATCTAAACAAAACCTCTACGCACTGAAAGCTAGGTAAAGTTAGAGCTATAACTATGCAATCCATTTCTCTGAGTAATTACAAAGCTTGTTACACTGTAATTACAGTAATAATTACATTTATAGGTGGCACAAAACAGGCATAAATAAAATGCTACTTGTTAGGATTGTAGGATTTTGTTGGGACATTAACACTGTAAAACAGCCCTTGGGATGGATAGAAACCTTTCATAGTAACATGTTTTTGTTCTGTTTCAGAAACAGGAGGATTAGCGGTCATGCAGCAACAGCACAGGGAGATGGGTCAGAGGATACATACTGTACTGAACAAGGCAAGCGGACCTCTGTCTCATCCTCCTCTACTGCCATTATTCACCAAGCTCCGAGCAGAACCGGCGGCCTTCCGACTTTGCTGCAACAAAAATTCCAAACCTTCCCAGTCCCACACTACCCCACCCCACCAGAGATGTGCATAGATTGGGAAACTTTGTTTGAGATACATTCGTTTCACTGCACCATGTTGGCACCAAACGTTCCAAGAAAATATTATTCAAATTAGAATATTATTGTCAAAGAATGTTTGTTGCCAACATGGAGGATAGTTTGTCAAACTGTATATCTGGATTGACCCCACCCACCTTGCCCTCCCCAACTTCATATAACAGAAAACAAAGGAATGATAAAGAGTAGAACTGTTTTTAAAAGAGTGAGAGAATGAATATGGAACAGAAAGGACAGAAAGGATGAGGGGACCAGAGGTCCAAAAACCTCACATTGAAAATAAGACAACAGTCTTGGATCTCAGAACACGTGTGGATGTGAATAAGAGTGAAAGCTATGTGTACTGCACACAGGGAACTGGGTACCTACACATCTCTTGGTCTCTGAAGACACTGAGCCAGGTTTGGGTAAAGGAGAAACTGACAAATAGTTGATTCCTCTAACGAGGACACAAAGAACAGAACCAGACAATTTAAAAGGGAAAGATTCAACTGGAATGTTGTACCAAATGACTGTGCCTTAGAATTAAAGGCATTGATTATGAATTTCTTAACATTTGTAAGAGGGAAAACCAAACACTGGTTCCTTCTTTCTTTGCTTTATAAAGGTTGTAATGAAGAGGCTATACAAACACTTACTACTTGGACCATTGGAGAGGTTAGACATCCTCAGGTTAGACAGAGCTTCTAAATTTACTGCCAACATTGAAAACATGCTCTGACGTACAACACAGGGTAACAAAAATGTATCTTAAGATCAACTGCAAGTAGATTTGTTGATAACTAATATATGTCTTATATCACATCAGGCCAAATATGATAATCATGACCATATTTCATGAAGTTCAACTGTTAGTTTGCACACAAAGAAATCGGATACAGAAGGTGTTTGAAATGTTTTTTTTTCTTCCAGGAGGCAAAGTTATGGTACAAGGAACATTTCTGTCTCTATTGATAGAGCAGCTCTTAGGACATTTGTCAATGAGTTTGATAGAGAACAATAAGAGGCACACAGCATACAGCCCCATAATCTGACATGTTGTCAAAAACAGTTCAAGGGTTGCCTTCACTCATCACTACTCCAACGTCTCACCAACATCTCCACATTGTTATTCTGGGGAGATTTTTCTGCATGTAAAATCATGAATCATTTCAGGAAATAGAGATACCGCTAGTCTAATTTGTCAATTTGTGGCCATTTTGTATCAGAAAATACATGGTTTGTCCCTAAGGCAGTGTTTCCCAAACTCAACCCAGGGGACTCCAAGGGGTGCACATTTTTTTTTTGCCCGAGCACTACACAGCTGATACAAATAACCAAAGCTTGATGATGAGTTGATTATTTGAATGAGCCATGTAGTGCTAGGGCAAAAACCAAAACGTGCACCCCTTGGAGTCCCCTGGATTGAGTTTGGGAAACCCTGCCCTAGGGGATACATTTATCTCTCCCTGCCAGCAGGGTGTCAAATCAACTACAACAGGATGTGCTGCGGACTAAGCGCTGTACTGCTCTGAGAGGAAACTGTCACTGAAAGTCAGCTTCAAACCAATAACATCTGAAAGTTACCAGGACTGCATAATACCCCTGTCAATTGTCAATATGGTAAAACATGTCAGCTAAATCATAAACTGAGTAAAACTGTAACAATTGTGCGCTTTTGCAATGTACAAGTCTAGCGACATGGGTCATTATACTGTGTGGGGACTGTGACATCAACACCTACTACACAATGTCCCCACACTGTTAAATGACTGCTCCTTCCTCCCTACTTGTGAAACATGGCCTTGTTGAGAGCGACAAGGAAAGGAAGGCCCTTTAAAACAATGGGAACATAGTGATGGTAATTTTGTTAAGGTTACAGAGTACTTTACGCTTCATCAGACAGATAGATCCATTTAGACAGAACATTAGAAGGCACAACTTTCATTTTCTGCCTTTAAACAAAGACTTGGTTAGGTTTTCTCCATTTCACCCCACAGAAAAGTACCCATTTACAAGGAGTCACTTGGTGCGAAGAGCTTCAACTCTTTATCGATCCGTTTTTCTGCTGAACGACAGACCAAGAGAGGGAGGGAGAGAGAGGGGTCGGGGTAGAGAGAGACAGGTAGATAGACCTCTCTCTATTCTCCTTTGACCAAAGCTCTCTCTTTCTTTTTTTGGTTTGTGTGGTTTGAGCGTTTAGTGTTCGTTCTCTCCCTCTCAGTGTGTGTGAGAGGATGTTTTTTCCTGACACACGAGGCGGTCTGTTTTGAACTGCGAACATAGAGAAAGGAGAGAAAGAGAGAGAAAGAGACAAGCACAGTTGGATTGGATATCTGTCAATTGGGTTGTTTCTCAAGATCAAGCAGGCAAGGTTAACACTGGTTCAAAGGCAATCATTTGGAGTTTGAATTGTTTTTGATGCCTCCAAGTCCACTGTATAACATTACGGCTTACGTGGACAGTTTTACGTCGCTTCTAATTGGAGGTTACAGTTTGGTATAAGAAATTGTAACCACAAATAACTGAAATACTGTAACTGAAACGCTTGAACTGATTATGTGAAAACAAACTGATTGGTAAGATAGTAGAGGTAGTAATGGGTTTGGTCTGAATGCTGTGAGGCAGCATTGGACTGGACTGCCCCATCTATCTCTGCTCACCTCCCCACACTGGGAGCTCATACAGGGGTCAGAGATGAGATACAGCATGCGGTTACACAGCCCTTAACACAACACTGTTGGGTCATTTTCCTCAGAACTGCTCGAGCAAAGGTTCCAGAGAAGATGTCGGCGGCCATTTTCTGTTCATATACGGATAGAATTCCAGTTCAGACTGACAAGAGGACTGAGATCAATGGAACTCAGACCAGTTTGACATTTTTTAATTGAGATTCCAGAATGGGTTTGGTCTCTTTTTGTTTTAGTAAACCATAATCAGTTGGATCGTTTGAATTCGGAGAAAGGTATTTGTGATCACTGACCAGAGGTATCTACTGAGGTTGATGCCACAAGAACCATTGGGACTCAGTTAAAAGGCTCCATTTGAATGGCTGCTTTAAAAGAGTAGTTCACCCCAAAACTAAAGTTTATCAGATGTTTTCATTATGCATGTAGTGGGATATACACTAAACAGTGTGGAATATGCACTCAGTTATCACTTTTGAGGAAAACAGCTGTCAAACTTTGGCTTTGAAGTGAACTACCCCTTTAAGAACAGTTTTTTTCAGGTCAGTTTGAGCTTTGAGTCATTTGGAGAGTCAGAGCATGGTATTCAGAAGAGGGGTCAGGTTCAAGGTCGCATTATGGTGATTAAGAAACTTCTGGAATATTTCCGAGGACTCTTTGGTCAGTTCTGTGAAACACTGAGGCCAACACCCTTCTTTAGAGTAATAGACACACACAAAAAAGAATGGAACATTCCAGAACACTTTGTGGAGAGTATACAGTTTTTTTTCTGAATGGGGTAAGGAGGAAGAGGATAGCTAGAATAATACACAGGCATTGAACACAGAGCATAGTGGCAGCCCCCCCTCGTTCGGAGGGGGAGGGCCTCTTTACCTTGGGCATCGGGCCAGACTGACGAGAGAGCGAGCGATTGAGGTGAGCACACACTGCAGATCGTACGGACAGAGTGAAAGGCCAGACCATACTTTTTTTTTTGTCCAGCCTTTCTCTCCGCTCTCTAGGTCCGCTCTCTAGGTTACTCGATCTGAGTCACAATCCTGAGTCAACCTGGTGGGGATCAAATGCGGAGTCAAGACAGCAACATGTTCAGAGGCAAAGCAACAACACTGTATGGTACATGGCTGGGACTGGGAGGGCAAGGCTACTGCAGAAGGCAAGGGGCAGGTATCCCTTGGTGGAATGTTTTGGGTTTGATCATAGCACTTAGTGCAGTTGGTTTAGAGAAGGCTGTTCTGATCGACTGGGACAAAACGGCACATTTGAAAGGGTTGCAGTGTTATATTTGAGCAGTACGAAGCCAGTGTAAAATCATAAGAATCTTTGTCTCCCTGAAGAAGAGACTTCATGGATTGCGAAAAGTTGTTAAAATCAGATCATGTTGATAAATAAGCAGTATCACTCATCAGTACGTGTCAGGCTGTGGGAGTGGCTGTGTCTGGGATAGCCATAGTAAGAGGGGTTAGTTGGCTGTCAGGTAGGCTAAGTACAGCAACAGAACTGGAAGGGCTAAGAGCCTATTGACCTGGGCCCGGTTTCCCGATAGCAATTGAACTTAGGCTTATGAGTGTTTTAACGATGCATCTTTCCTACAACGGCCGAAGATGTAACATGCGTTTCCCAAAACACCACGCAGAGAGAGCGTTCGCTAAGTGCGTCGTTGAGGCATGTGTCGATACTGATAGAACTGATAGTATCGAAAGAAAGGCAATGCTGCTCTCGGATCAGCTTTCTCCATTCAAATCTTACCTTAACAACATTAGAATTATTCCACAATACTGACGACGGATCAGCTCCTAGAAGCTTATCACCTATGGCTGCAAATATTGAGGCGGCTTATTCTAATCCTTACCCGAAAATAATGCACTAAATCAAGATTTGGCACATCTTTGCACACATTAGGCGACACAGCATTAAATATATTGAGACAAATTACAGACTGTAGCCTACAAGTAGCAAAATTGAACTCAATAAAAGATTGAAGCCTACTGTATTTATATTTTCATGTAGACATCTCCGTTTTAATTTGAAGCATCTTTTTATACGCCGCTTGTTTGTATCAATTGCAAAGACATTGGCAACTTTGTTCTGAAGTTATCAGCGGTCACAGAGAGGCTGATGAACCATGTGATTCTATGTTTAGCGGAGCTCTTCTGTGTATAAAGTGACGTGGGAGGGCAAATAAAGCATCTAACGACCCATTTAGCTGTTCTATGAGTGGTCTGAGGCAGGCGTTAGATAACGAGTGTTTTCAAGTGTAACGTTAATAACGGTTTTGGGAAACAGCTCTGAGATTTAATGATGCTCCTACGAAGATTCAAACGATAAACTTAGCTTTAAGATGCTTTTGGGAAACCAGTCCCTGGTCTGGGAAGATGTCAGCAAGGCAAGTGTGAGGCTATCAATTCAACTCATATGTTCAGTACACATTCAGAAATTCAGCGGGACTTTCTCTAAACTTTATCTTAGGGATAGGATAAGACAGACAGTCCTACCAACATAAAAGACAGGAGACCTACCAGGCAGGGTTCTTAAGAACAGGAGCTGAAAAAAACTGGGGAAGTGAGAGAGAGGGAGATGAAAAGAGAGAGAAAGAAAGAAAAATGGAGAAAGGGATAGGGACTCTCTCTTTTTGGAGCACAAGCAGTAGTTATGTAGCCTGGCTACCAGTCTGTTTGAGATATCATTCCACTCCTTGTCATGCAAAATGAGTGACAAGGAGTGGCATGATCGCATAAACATTTCTGGGATCAGGCTAGTGGTTATGCTATATGAAGAAGAAAGACAAGCTCAGTTGACAAACGTATAGTGGATGTATAAAGTGAAAGAGAGTATAGAAGACAATAAACCACCTAACTCTCCTTCCCTGGGCAGGCAGCATTCCAACCAAGTATCTTTCAGATGTGTGGCAGCTATGGTATGTAGGCCTAAATCATACATTTTCCCCACAAGTATTCAGTCACAAAAGAGCAAGGCAGCTTAACATTATTTTGGTCTGTACCGAACAGACTAAATTGCTCTTTTTAACAAGTTTGTGGGTTGACGCCGAAATGTCACATTGAAACATAACGCGCTTGTGTGTTAACGTTGAATGCCACATTGAAATGCCATGTCTTACTACTACACTAAGCCTGCTGTGCTGTGTGGAGCTCAGACAGAAACGCTGACTCACATTGGGTGTGTGAATCCCTCTCAGGGTGCATCTCAATAGTCTAAAGAGGCTTACTCCCATTGTTTCATCCCTTTATCTGAATATCCACCTATCTGAATGGACAGGTAGAAGGAAAGTAATAAGGCTGGATGCTTATTTAATTTGAGACACTAGTGGGTAATGGTGAAGACAATGTCTGGAATAGGCCTAGTATATTTGATAGATGGGAGTTGTAGGCGACTCAACCCAATTCCCCTCTCCACGCTACGGTCATCACCAAACAACAGATCAGAGAGATTTCATTTCATTCAGTTCCGTGGAGCTCAATGACGCTTTTTCAGGTTGTTGTTTTTTGCTTGGCCGTGCAAGCAGACTATCCTTGTGCGGACGTCTACAGAATCCCTCCATTGTGAGGATGTTAGCGTGCCAGGGAGCACACAAAGACCCCGGAGTGTGTAAAACGCTGTCTGAAACCCTGGTGATGGTGATTGAGTGCGAGACAGTTTCACCACCATGGAGAGCATATGATGACCAGGATGAGGGGTTACGTCAGGTCAAACACAGCCAGTCAGTATGGGTTGTATTTACTGATGAGCAGTCACTCACTCACACAGGCTCTGCTCTCACAGTATTGTTACAGCACAGCCCACTCAGTTCAACATGCCTGCAGGGTAGTATTGATCTCCCAGGAGGCCCACGCAAACCATTCTCAAACCAGCGAGGGTGGGACGGTTAGCTTATGGTCAGGGTATAAGCTGAGCAGAGGGAGTGAACTGAAGTCGATATCTCATGTGAGGACATGAACACACCGCTGACTGACATGGATTTAAGGTTGCTTGATAAGGACATATTAAGTTCAAAATTACTGGTGAGACACAAGGTGGTGACTGGGACATTCTGATATGGCAGAGAGATGTTTAGTATCATCACTGTTATTAAAGGCTGTTGGGTGATGGTGCTTACAGCTTCTCATCAGAAGTGAGATAGAAAATGGATGTAAGCCAGAGAGAGAGAGACTCAGACATGTATAATGGCAAGAGAGGAACCCAGAGAGAGTGTGGTGAATGAGCATGTGGGTTAAAGAGAGAGATGGAAAGAAAATAGAGAAAGAGAGATGGAAGGGAAACTACAGAGAAAGGGAAAGGCTGGTCTTACCGCAGGTCACTTTCTCAGGTACAGGTGGGGGAGGCGTTTCGGGGATGCCCACTTTTCTCCTGTGGGCGGGGGGCTTGTTGGTCCAGCGGCGGCCTTTACCCCTCTTCTTCCGTAGGGTGGCGGGCGCTGGCCTGGCAGGGTCAACACCTATTGGACAGACACACAAACCAGCCAATCAGCAATGCTTAACTGGTGAAAATCCAGACAATTTCAGGAACAGTTATTGACATTTCTTAGAGACAAGTTCAGGCATGCACAGATTGTGCTGGAGTGTAGCTTACCCCCCCTCCATTGCTGTGTTGTGTGTTCGTCAGGTGATTCTGTCTGTGCACAGGGGTCAGTCAGTCCAGATGTGCAAACCTGTCTTCTGTCCTCTGTCCCGTAGTCCACTCTGAAACGTTCTGGTGATACTGACAGGCAGATAACACACAGCTGTGAGAAGTAGGCCTACAGGTGATTATGACAACATTATCTCTATTAGTGCATGTTGGCTTCCAGTTATGAACAGCACTCTGTTACAGTCCTTTACCTGTCCTCCTTTTCTTGCGAGACACCAAAGGCAGGAGGTCGTGTCGCGTCAGGACTCGCAGCAGCTGCAACAGGGGCTCCAGGTTGCCCTCACTGAGGTACCCACGTCTCTCCAGCTCCAGCAGCAGTTCTAGCCCACTCTTGGGCTTGTGGCGGGCAGCGGTAGGACAGGCCAAGGCAGGACCCTTGGGCTGTAACCGCCGCCAGGCCTCCAGGAGCACTGGGCTGGGGGAGACTCCTTTACTGGCCTCAGGGTCCTCCTCACTGGGCTCGCTGGTCCAGCCAGCTGGGTCCAAGGGATGCCCTCCAGCCGGATAGGTCTCATCCAAGAGGAACGACAGCACTTCAACGTCTGTCTCTGTCAGTTGAGAACCGACAACTTCAAACATCTCGTGTAGAGAGAGCATCCCATAGTATGTCAGGCACTCAGTCTCATCCCAGTACAGACAGTCTCGGAGAGAGTACCTTGGACGACGCATGGTTGCCATGGTTAACAAGCTAGCTGGCTGTCCTTTCCCAATGCACCTTGGCCAGACGTTTCTATGTGATAAGAATACATTTCATTAGACAATGTGAGTAGCAATGAAGTAATGAGTCAACATGTCAAACTAAACATAAAAGGAGGACAGAATAGGTTTATCAGGTTATCAAATAACAAGCCAGCCAGCAGTCACAACGCGTATGGACCATAATATATTGACATGAACAGTTACAGGCTTTAAAATGCAAGCAACGGTCTAATAATAAGCAATGTGGAGGTGTGAAATACAAAGCTACTTCGTTTTCGTTGTGGCTACGTTGCAGAACTCGAGATCTCGCCAAGCCACCACACCTTGCAAGTGCAAACTGTGTTGACAGTGCAACAAATTACGTTACGTAATCAGTCACTTTCCACAACAACAAAAAAACGGCACAATTTCGATTGACAGCCCTTGAAAACGGTCCAAAATAGAGATGGTCTCTCATACATAGCTACCTTTGTCTCGATTTGATAACAAGCTAGATGGAAACGTCAAAATAATTAGTTGCAGCTGGAGGAACCATTTGGGTAGCTAGCTAGCTAACGTTAGCTACGAAATGATCGCTAGCTAGCAACAACAACAGCTAACTATACCATGAAAATGAATCAAGACAATCAAATACATGTAAAGACTAAAAATGCGTTAATTAATTGTCAAGCTAATATTGTTAATCATTGCAACAAGCTAAATAATGTGTTATTTTGTGAAACTCACCTTCGTTGTTCGACGATGGTCAATGTTGTCAATACAGTTGGGGTGTATTCATTAGTCAGATTCGGTTGTAAAACGTTTTGTCTGTTGCAAAACGGAAACCGTGTACCGTTTACTCTAGGAAGCAAACAGAAAAAATGGAACAGAAACGGAACGAAGCGGGGATGGACCTGCCTGAATTTGTCCAATAGAAACTCTCGTTTTCGTTGCAAAACGTTTAGCAACAGACTAAACGTTTTGCAACAGAATCAACTAATGGATATGCCTCGTCTCTCAGGCAGAGTTGGCAGTAGACCAACAACAAGCATTAACCAATGACTGCACTTACTTTGTATGACGTGTTGGCAGTGATCTACCGCCATGATGAGGAGGGCAAAGGTGGGTAGGTAGCGAAGAGACGAAGATCATGCCATAGTCAGGCCTACTCATTTTATACATGAAGAATGTGAATGAGGCATTATTGCAGATTCAGACCATATAGTGACCCATCAGATACATTTTTCCGGAATATCTAATAAATATCCCCTCATGTACATCTTGTTTTCACCTTGTACTATGACCAGCACCGCTATGCTATTGCCACAAGAAAGCCCCCTCATGTATTAATGCTTTATTTTTGGGGAGGATTTTAAGGCTACATATAAATGTGTTCTGTGTATGTGTGTGTCTATATGGCTGTGCTGACCGTATGAGCGCTGGGCTCTCACAGATCCATCTGAACATGATGCTGCAGGTCTCTTCTCTCCAGCTCCGAGAAGGGTTGGTGTCTCTGAGGGTGCAGGCACTGGGCTCCCCTCACACTCACAGCACTGGGCTCTTTCTACCTGGGCTCTTTCTAATGTCTCAACAGAGATACATTGATTTTCTATACATCCAATGCCCATAATCTATGCGTATTATATCCCGTATTATTACCAGAGTAAAGATTGTCTTGGGGCCCAACCACCTGGCACCATAGATCTAACCCACCTCTGTGCATCTCCAATACAATGTCTCTCAACTGTTCCTCTAGACTGTGAATGACCACCAGGTCTCCGCCCTGTTGAACACAGTCGACCCGACCGCTGCTCCAGCTCCTCCTCTCAGTGGAGAAGAAGTAACACCTGGAGGAGAAAATCTTCCAGCCCTTAAGACAAGGTTCGCAGACTCTCTCTGTGTGAGGCGATGATGTACACAAACACGCGCACACACGCACACACACCCATAAGAACACATTCATGCACATTGCACACACACATGCACAAACATACAGAAACTCACGTACACACTAATAACATATGCATGCACATTGCACACACACACAAACACACACAGTACATAGTACATAGATATAGAAGGAGGACAGATAAATCAAGAGACTGCTGACACTGGGTGATCTGGTCTCTGAGTGGACAGTGTCGGTCCACAGGCAGGAAGTTGACCAGCTCTGTAAGCATCTTCTGAAGGGAATCCCTATCCCTCACTGTGACAACAAAGTCCCTGTTCAAAATGGCCTCAGTTTCAGAGAGACTTATGAGATATAACTGAAGTTTGTTTTTAAACTCTGTGACCCTCACATGCTCTCTCCTCAACTGGTCATAACGCCTCGATCACACCAACAGCGTCTTTGCGCAAAATGGTACGCAGCATCATCTGGATATGTGTGCAACAAAAGTTCAACATTTACCTTCTGCTACCATTTCTGTCAAGCCGTCTAGGTATAAAATTTGACGCATGCGTTCGATAAATCCAATGTATGCACCACACAGAACGCATTGCAACTGCCTCTGCAACGCAATGCTGCAAGGCAAACGAAGCGTTCCATTGGAACTGAATGTACTTCTGGTGTACCAAAATGCAATGACGCTGTCGGTGTGATCGAGGCGTTAAGCTGCACTGATGTTCAGGTGTTGTCTCTGTGACCGTTCCCTGGCTAATGTGAGCTCTTTTACCTCTCTCTGTAGTTGGAGTTTAGATGCCGTCAGGTCTATATAGTTTTTTTTGCAATTGGTTGTTGGATGTCAGTAGGCCTTCATACTCTCTTTCTAATTGGTTATGAGAAGCAGCAAGGTCTCTGTGTTGCCTCTCTGACTGGTCCTTGGATGCGACACGTTACATGTAGCTGTTCATTTTCTGTAGCTCAGCTTGAGTTGAAGTCAAAGCATCATTTTGGCTCCAGAGCTGGTTCTTGGCTGTGAGGACAGTGTCGTCGTTGTCCCTCAGAAGCTGAAATTCTGCCTTCAGTAAGGTGCAACTGAGAGAAGCTGTGTAATCTGGTGAGATGGACACAAAGTGTGAGTGTTAACAATTAGTGTATAGTAGATTGTCTTAGTATATGCTGCCTTTAAGGTTATAGTGTGGCCCAGAGTCATGTATTTAGACATTCTAAATACATGGCTCTGGAGTGGCCTAGGCCCATAAGGATGTGATGAAGGATATGCCTATTGTGTCATCCTGTAATTGTAGACCTGAGATGGTTAGGATTGATAAAAGCAGTATCCAGGGGAAACACTGACCTATTCCAATAAGAAGCATTATACAGCTCATTAATTGAAAATACAAGGTAGACTAGCTTTTTAAGAGCGTTAGGTCAGTAACCAAGGCGAGCCGGCAAGGTGGAAAAATCTGCCGTTCTGCCCTTGAGCAAGGCAATAAACCCTTTTTGGACGAAAAAAAAGGACAACAATTTGAAGCACCGAAGTCGCATTCCGTTCCAGTAGCTGGCGATAGTGCAAAATGGTTTGCCGCCGTGCTCAAAGGAACGCCCTCCTTTGACTGACTGTGTTCTATGTTTACCGCATACAGTGTTTACGTTATGTTGTTGCAAATGTACCTGTGATTCTCCGCTAGCAAGCTACCCAAGTTTTCTCCTGTAAAAATGTCAAAAATAGAGTTATTGAGAGTGTTTCTCAACCAGAGATTGATAATGGCAGCTGAGGAGATATTTGGCGTCGTCGAAGAAACGATAGCAGAGTACCAGGAAGAGAACAGCCGTCTACGTAGCATGCTGGATATCGTTATTAAACCAGATATACTATTACATAGAATAGGTGTGTGGCTGAGGCAGCTAGCTGTTATCTTTTAAACCTTCTTTGCATATGTCAAGTGATCAATGTCAATGTTAGTATCTAGCTAAATACCTAGCTACCTATCTAACTAGAATACTATTCGTGTCAACATTTTAGATGTTTTATTTCATTCTCTCTCCTTCCCTCCAGACATCCAACAGCCCACTCTCCCTGTATCTGAAAAGAAGGCTCTCCCTGAGCAGCAGCACTGTGAGCAGGAGTGGAGCCCCAGTCTGTGGCAGGAAGACCCACATTACATACAGATAAAAGAGGAACCGGAGGAACTAGAGTCATCTTTGAAAAATGACTACCACCACCAGGACCTGACTCAGTCCTCACTTCTTTATGAAACCCAAAGTGAAGTCTATGAAGGGACATACTATCTTCCCAGCACCTCAACTGCACAGAGCAACTACTCTCTACACAGCACCTCAACTGAACAGAACATGATACAGCTCAAACCTGAACCTGATGCAGAAGACAATGGAGTATCAGAACCATCCAGTGAGTGTCAGCCCCTCTTTGAAGCAAATACAGAGTCTTCTGCAGCTCAGAGTGAAAACATGAAATGTGTCATTGGGGTAGAGAGTAGACCTCTGTCGGGGTCAAAGCCACTTAAATCAAAGAGATCACCATCAAAGAGATCACAGACAGTAAGAAAACAAAGTGCCTATATCCGCTGTAAATTTTGTGGAATGTATTTCTCCTACTTAGCTTCTTTAGTGAATCATGCAAGAAAGCATGCACAGGACAAAGAATGTCTATGTGGTGTGTGTGGAATACACTTAGAGTCCACAGAAAGTATGTTAGGTCATCTAGAAACCCATGTTGGAGCTAGAGTTTGTCATGTTTGTGGTAAATTTTTCCCTGGGAGTGCTGAGCTGAATGATCATATGAAGGTTCACCCAGGGGAGAAATCATTTCGCTGTCCTGATTGTGGCAAGTGTTTCAGAAAAAATCCAGATCTCACAGCGCACAAGAGGATTCATACAGGGGAGAGACCATACCGCTGCCAGTTTTGTGGCAAAGGATTCAGTCAGAGTGGAAACCTAGCTGTGCATATGAAGAGCCACTCTGGGGAGAAACCACATCGCTGCCCTGTTTGTGGGAAATGTTTCAGCAGTAAATCTTATATGAACACACACATGAAGATTCACACAGGGGAGAGGCCATTTTGCTGTCGTGTTTGTGGAAAATGTTTCATAAGAAACCCTGATCTGACAGTCCACATGAGGACTCATACAGGGGTGAAACCATATAAGTGGCAGTTTTGTGGCCAAGGCTTCAAGCAGAATTATCACCGGAAACTGCACATGAAGAACCACATGGGAAAAACTATATCATTGCCATCTTTGTGACATGTATTTCATCACTAGCACCCAGTCAACCTGGCATTAGATTTCACATGGTAGAGAAATACATCACTGCCATGACTGACAGAGGCTTTGCATAGACTGGAAGTTTGGCAAGGCATAATGACAATGCACAAAATACTTTAGTGTAGAAAATACTGACAGTAGACCTTGTTTGTGATACATGTTTCACTTAGCCGCTTTATTGAGGAAAGTTTTTACTCGCAGTGACTGTTGATATGTGGTTGTTTTACCTGTTTTGAATGCACTGACTGTAAGTCGCTCTGCAAGAAGTCCAATTGACACAGGAGAGAAACTATATAATTGTGTTATTTAAAAAAAAAACATACATAAGGCAATGATTTCTGCTAAATGCTTAAAATGGATGAACTCCCCTAGAAGGTACGAGAAGAAAATTCACATTAGGAGAAAACATAATGACAACCCGACAAAAAACCTCATGACAACATGGCAGTCATCATCTGTGTTGGGAGAGTCTTTCAGATAATACAAGAGGTACATTAAAACATCTCATTCCCTAAATCTACTGTAATTCTTTATTTATATAAAATATATCCCTACTCTTTCTTGAATTAATTGCAGACATGAGAATGTTGGATTGGTGATAGCAGTAGTGTGTATTATATTTTTTGCGTACTTTAGTGATCTAGGGAGGCAATGATTGATCTAAACTTCAGATTTGCCCCAGTAGTGCTGTAGCAGCGCCACCAGCTCTGCAGTCTACTACATGTAGGTCTATGTGCTGGGCAAGAATAGAAATGCACACACACTGGAGGACCTCCAAGAATAGATTGGAAAATACCTATTCAATCTGATCAATGATTATGAGTAGGATGAAGGACAAGAGATTAATTCATTTTGCCCAGTAATCGGTGTCCTCAAAAGCAGCACCGACTCTGGCGCCACCTGCAGGATCGCCACGACCTGCGCCTTCCGCTCCAGCAGGGGGCGACAGTGCAATATGTATTATGCCGTGCACGCAAAGACTGACAGCTCTCTTTCTCTTATTGACTTTGTTTACGTTGGAAGCTAGCTGGCTAACTTAGCTAGCCAAACAGCTTTCCTTCAACAACAAAAAAATGTCTAAAATAGAGTTCTTGAGAGTGTTTCTCAACCAGAAATTGATAGCGGCAGCTGAGGAGATATTTGGTGTCGTTGAAGAAACGATAGCAGAGTACCAGGAAGAGGTTTCTCGCACAAAGGAGGAGAACAGGCATCTACGGAGCATGCTGGATGTCCGGACTAAGACAGATATCAAGTTACATAGTCAAGCAGGTGTGTGTTTGTTTTTTCAACATTAATTTAATATGAGACATGTTAAGCTATCAATATGTATTTACTTTTTGAGAGTGTATCTAGCTAGTTACAAAACCAATGTCTGTAAGAAGATGATTCTTGTAAACCTCGCTAACTACCTCAAGTCAGCTCATTAGTTTTGTATTTCATCCTTCTCTCCTCCCCAGGCCTCCAGCAGCTCACTGTCACCGTGTCTGATGAGGTGGTTTCCCCTGAGCAGCAGGAGTGGAGCCCCAGTCTGGGGCAGAAGGACCCAGAACCCACACAGATGAAAGATGAACAGGAGGAACCAAGGACCAGTCAGGAGGATGAGAATCATGTCAATGAGTTTATCAATTGTTACGGCTGTGTATCAAGTGGCTATTATCAAGACCCAACTCAGTCCTCACATGGAGAGAGATACTCTCTACCCAGCACCTCAACTGAACAGATCAAAACAGAACCTTATGTAGAAGACTATGGCGTATCAGAACCAACCAGAGAGTCTCAGCCCTTCTCTGCAGTAGATACAGAGTGTTCTGCAGCTCAGAGTGAAAACAGAGGACATATTGACAGGATGGAGAGTGGAGGACCTCTGTCAGGTCTAACGTTAAAGCCACTCAAATCAAAGAGAACAAAGACGGTAGAAGGACAAAGTTCTCACATCAGTGTTAAGGACAGGAAATTGAACCATCTAAAATCACACTCGAGACCCAGTGTAAGCTGGGATGCTGCTCCTAGTTGTAAGGTATGTGGAAAGCAATTTGACTCCATGGTTTCTTTATTAAATCATGTGCAAACGCACACACAGAATAAAGAACATCTTTGTGGTGTGTGTGGAAAATTCTGTCAGTCCACAGAAAGAATGATAGATCACCTACAAACTCACATTGGAGCAAAGTGTTGTCATGTTTGTGGTAAATATTTTGCTTGGGATACTTTCCTGAAAAGGCATTTGAGGAGTCATACAGGGGAGAAGCCGTTTCGCTGTCATGATTGTGGCAAAGGATTTACTCAGCGCGGACACCTAAACTTACATATGAGAAGCCACACAGGGGAGAAACCACATCAATGCCAGGATTGTGGCAAAGGATTCAGTCAGAGTGGAAACCTGGCAGTGCATATGAAGAGCCACTCTGGGGAGAAACCACATCACTGCCCTGTTTGTGGCAAATGTTTCATAAGAAACCCTGATCTGACAGTGCACATGAGGACTCATACAGGGGTGAAACCATATAAGTGCCAGTTTTGTGGCCAAGGATTCAAGCAGAATTATAACCTGAAACTGCACATGAAGATCCACATGGAAAAAAACATATCATTGCCATCTTTGTGACATGTATTTCATCACTAGCACCCAGTCAACCTGGCATGAGATTTCACATGGTAGAGAAAGGCATCACTGCCATGACTGACAGAGGCTTTGCATAGACTGGAAGTTTGGCAAGGCATAATGACAATGCACAAAATACTTTAGTGTAGAAAATACTGACAGTAGACCTTGTTTGTGATACATGTTTCACTCAGCAGCTTTATTGAGGAACGTTTTTACTCGCAGTGACTGTTCATATGTGGTAGTTTTACCTGTTTTGAATGTACAGTCGTGGTCAAAAGTTTTGAGAATGACACATGTATTGGTCTTCACAAAGTTTGCTGCTTCAGTGTTTTTAGATATTTTTGTCAGATGTTACTATGGTATACTGAAGTATAATTACAAGCATTCCATAAGTGTCAAAGGCTTTTATTGACAGTTACATTAAGTTTATGCAAAGAGTCAATATTTGCAGTGTTGACCCTTCTTTTTCAAGACCTCTGCAATCCTGGCATGCTGTCAATTAAGATCTGGGCCACATCCTGACTGATGGCAGCCCATTCTTGCATAATCAATGCTTGGAGTTTGTCAGAATTTGTGGGTTTTTGTTTGTCCACCGCCTCTTGAGGATTGACCACAAGTTCTCAATGGGATTAAGGTCTGTGGAGTTTCCTGGCCATGGACCCAACATTTCGATGTTTTGTTCCCTGAGCCACTTAGTTATCACTTTTGCCTTATGGCAAGGTGCTCCATCATGCTGGAAAAGGCATTGTTCGTCACCAAACTGTTCTTGGATGGTTGGGAGTAAGTCACTCTGGGTAAGAGTGTCAACTAAATTACCTAAATGCAAAAACAGTACTCCAACAGTCCAATTGACACAGAAGAGAAACCATATACTTGTGTTATTAAAAAAAAACATACATAATGCAATGATTGCTGCTAAATGCTTCAAATGGATGAACTCCCCTAGAAGGTACGAGAAGAAAATTCACATTAGGGAGAAAACATAATGACAACATGGCGGTTGTCCCCTGTGTTGGGAGAGTTTTTCAGACAATACAAGAGGTGCATTACAACATGTAATTTCCTGAATTTTTTATTCCTATGAAATACATCACTCCTCTCCCCTTCCTTGAATTAATTGCAGACATGAGAATGTTGGATTGGTGACAGTAGTAGTGTGTATTATATTTTTTGCGTACTTTAGTGATTTAGGGAGGCAACGATTGATCTAAACTTCAGATTTGCACCAGTAATGCTGTAGCAGCACCACCAGCTCTGCAGTCTACTACATGTAGGTCTATGTGCTGGGCTAGAATAAAAATGGACACACACTGGAGGACCTCCAAGAATAGATTGGGAAATACTTATTCAATCTGATCAATGATTAGTAGGAAAAAGGACGAGAGATTAATTAATTTTGCCCAGTAATCGTTGTCCTCTTCTCAAAAGTCACTGACCACCTTCCGGAGACACTTGAAACCCTACCTATTTAAGGAATACCTGGAATAGTATAAAAGTAATCCTTCTACCCCCCATAAAAAAAAAAGTGGTTGTCCCACTGGCTATCATAAGTTGAATGCACCAATTTGTAAGTCGCTCTGTATAAGAGCGTCTGCTAAATGACGTAAAAGCAGAACAGACTCTGGTGCATACTGCAGGAGCGCCACGACCTGCGTCTTCCGCTCCAGCAGGGGGCGACAGTGCAAAATGTATTATGCCGTGCATGCACAAAGACTATATAATGACGAGATGCTCATGTCTCCGCCATCAAAATGGCAATGCAGGCGACAAGCTTTGGTCAAACATAAGCCAATAGAAACGCATTGGGCTTATTTTGGACAGATTTAGGCGAGAGTGAAACCTCTCGCTTAGCCTCAGCGCTCTTTATATTTTCGACTTTTGTTTACGTTGGTAGCTATCTAGCAAACGTTCCTTCTCTAAAAATGTCTAAAATAGAGTTATTGAGAATGTTTCTAAACCAGAGATTGATAGCGGCAGCTGAGGAGATATTTGGTGTCGTTGAAGAAACGATAGCAGAATACCAGGAAGAGGTTTCTCGCACAAAGGAGGAGAACAGCCGTCTACGGATCACGCTGGATAACCGTACTAAGCCAGAGATCAAGTTACATAGACGAGAAGGTGTTTGTATTTTCAACATTCATTTAATATGAGACACGATAAGCTATCAATGTAATAAAACATGTTGAAAGTGTAGATAGTTCCAATGTCTGTAAGATGATTACTCAATCTTAAACCCATCTAACAATTCTAGGGATATAACTTTTTTTTAAATGTTACCCGTAATCGTTCCCGAATGTTTGAGTGTCCAGTTTTTCGTTAGTTATGGAAACATTCTATCTATGTTAGCAAAAACCTTCTGAGAACACGTTTAGCATGTTTTGGTGTTAAAGTTAGGAGAATATTCCCTTAATGTCATACAGATCTTATCAAGAACGTGGTTACAATGTTCTCAGAATATACAATATTAATATTCTAGACACGTTTCATGGGAAGTTGCAAGAACGTTCATGTGTCTGGTTTTCTGAGGGTCTGGAGAATATTCCAGCGACGTCCCATAAAATATACACAGGACATGTTCTAGTCACGTTTCATGGGGACATTTATGTGTATCAGTACATCGCCTGATTTGTCCGAAATAAACTTTCTCCCCCAACAAATCATTACACATCACACCTTGTTACTGTTGCCAAGCCCATCAAGGCCCTGATTGGTAATCCATTCACAGCTCTTTTTGTCTGTTGGCAAGGTTAGGGATACTCACACACAGTGCTTTTAACTTCCATATTTGACATACATGATTACATTGTGCATGTTGATTTATACAGTAATTATTATGCAATATGTCCTACATTTACATTTACGTCATTTAGCAGACGCTCTTATCCAGAGCGACTTACAAATAGGTGCATTCACCTTATAGTCAGTGGGATAAACACTTTACAATGTTTTTTTGTTTTTTTGGGGGGGGGGGGTAGAAGGATTACTTTATCCTATCCCAGGTATTCCTTAAAGAGGTGGGGTTTCAAATGTGTCCGGAAGGTGGTGAGTGACTCCGCTGTCCTGGCGTCGTGAGGGAGCTTGTTCCACCATTGGGGTGCCAGAGCAGCGAACAGTTGGGAGGAGAATGTGGCAAAGAGCTTCCTAGGGTTAGAGGCGGATGCTTGGAATTTAGAGTGGTAGAAAGTGGCCTTAGCAGCAGAAACAGATGAAGAAAATGTAGAGAGGAGGGAGTGAAAAGATGCCAGGTCTGCAGGGAGTCTAGTTTTCTTCCATTTCCGCTCAGCTGCCCGGAGCTCTGTTCTGTGAGCTCGCAATGAGTCATCAAGCCACGGAGCTGGAGGGGAGGACCGGGCCGGCCGGGAGGATAGGGGACATAGAGAGTCAAAGGATGCAGAAAGGGAGGAGAGGAGGGTTGAGGAGGCAGAATCAGGAGATTGGAGGGAGAAGGATTGAGCAGAGGGAAGAGATGATAGGATGGAAGAGGAGAGAGTAGCGGGAGAGAGAGAGCAAAGGTTGCGACGGCGCATTACCATCTGTGTAGGGGCAGAGTGAGTAGTGTTGGAGGAGAGGGAGAGAGAAAAGGATACAAAGTAGTGGTCGGAGACTTGGAGGGAGTTGCAGTGAGATTAGTAGAAGAACAGCATCTAGTAAAGATGAGGTCAAGCGTATTGCCTGCCTTGTGAGTAGGGGGGGACGGTGAGAGGGTGAGGTCAAAGGAGGAGAGGAGTGGAAAGAAGGAGGCAGAGAGAAATGAGTCAAATGTAGACGTAGGGAGGTTGAAATCCCCCAGAACTGTGAGGGGTGAGCCATCCTCAGGAAAGGAACTTATCAAGGCGTCAAGCTCATTGATGAACTCTCCAAGGGAACCTGGAGGGCGATAGATGACAAGGATATTAAGCATAAATGGGCTAGTGACTGTGACAGCATGGAATTCAAATGAGGAGATAGACAGATGGGTCAGGGGAAAAATTAAGAATGTCCACTTGGGAGAGATGAGGATTCCTGTGCCACCACCCCGCTGACCAGATACTCTCGGGGTATGCGAGAACACATGGTCAGACGAGGAGAGAGCAGCAGGAGTAGCAGTGTTTTCAGTGGTAATCCATGTTTCCGTCAGCGCCAAGAAGTCGAGGGACTGGAGGGTAGCATAGGCTGGGATGAAGTCTGCCTTGTTGGCAGCAGAACGGCAGTTCCAGAGGCTGCCTGAGACCTGGAACTCCACGTGGGTCGTGCGTGCAGGGACCACCAGGTTAGAGAGGCAGCAGCCCCGCGGTGTGAGGCGTTTGTGTAGCCTGTGCGGAGAGGAGAGAACAGGGATAGGCAGAGGCATAGTTGACAGGCTGCAGCAGATGGCTACAATAATGCAGAGGAGATCGGAATAAAATGAACTAAACATCTGGGAAAGGAGAGAGCGGGGCCTCCCTCACCACAACTCCCAAATATAACTCTCCCAACTTCCACCTCAGAAACTATAATTGTTGTAAACTACAGCGGTTCAATGTTTTCTAGGAATAGACTAACCTAGTTTATTCAGCTAGCTAACTAGGTGCAGTATTATTCCGTGAAAAACGTCCGGGCACCTCGTCATAAGACGCCACAGCCAGCTAGCATGCCGGTCTCCAACAGCAGGGTTTAGCGCCAATACTCAGCCACAACAACCACCAGTGTATCAACATGCAAGCAGATGCGTTCGTGTCCGTGTCTAACGTTGTGGGTTAGTCCCGACAGCTTGAGCGAGTCCGTCGTCAACTTATTCAGCCAGTTAGTTAGCTAGAATAGTTAGCAAACTAGCTAGCCATTGCTTTCAGACAAAGAAGAACCCCTCCTTTCACGGCACGAACACACAGAGAGAGCCAAACTAACGTTAACTAGTCACCCATGTCCCGAATTCCTTGAGCGACTCGGGCTATCAATATGTAAAAAACAAAACACACGTGTAGGTTATGACTTACCCCTAGCAGCTACTGTTAGCTAGCCAAGTGCAAAGCTAGCCACTGAATTGACTCAGCCAGTTCGCGTCTGTTCGCTCGGTCGTTCCAGCTATTGTTTACAAGTAGCTACCCAGGTTGCAACAAGCTTGCTAATTTTCAAGCACAGTAGCCACTTGCTACCTAACGTTAACGGTTCAGACAATGAGGTTAGAAAACAGCTGAATGGTAGGCAATTATTATATGTAATCACTGTAGGCAGCCAGCTGGCGTAATTACAGGCACTCTCAGGCGTGAAACAACTATACCGTTGCTAATAGCTACTCGCCAGCTAGTCCAGGTGGTGAGTTAGCTAGCTAGCTAGCTTCGTGCTACACCCGGCACCGCCGAATACAATACTAACCTACAATAATTACATACAATAACTACCCACAGCAACCCACGATACCTACCTACAATACCTAACTACAATCTAAATACATAGTTTAAGCCTGGGATTTGAACTTGCAACCTATTGGTTCACGTCATTCAGATCTTCCTGCTACGCCACCATGTCTGTGTGAGTTAATTTGACTATACTCTCATCATTGATTTTATTTACTTATTTCAACAATTTAAGGGATTTCTATATTGTCTAATGTTGGGTTGGCATATTAACCTGTTTTAATGGTACTCTTCAATCACTAGGATCAATACGTTTTTCTTGAGTATACTTTTAACAGAACTGAGAATTCCTGGAGATCTACCGTCCTGTAGGTTTTCACTCCAACCCTGTTCCTGGAGAGCTACTGTCCTGTAGGTTTTCACTCCAACCCTAATCTAGTGCACCTGATTCTTATAATTAGCTGGTGGATAAACTGAATCAGGTTAGTTACAACTGGGGTTGGAATGAAAACCTACAGGAAGGTGTATTTTATTTAACCTTTATTTAACTAGGCAAGTCAGTTAAGAACAAATTGTTATTTACACTGACGGCCTACACCGGCCAAACCCGGACGACGCTGGGCCAATTGTGCGCTGCCCTATGGGACTCCCAAACACGGCCGGTTGTGATACAGCCTGGAATCAAACCAGGGGGTCTCTAGTGACGCCTCAAGCACTGAGACGCAGTGCCTTAGACCGCTGCGCCACTCGGGAGCCCTCCAGGAACAGGGTTGGAGAGTCCAGCCCTAGAGATAACCCTTATTGGGACAGTCGTTAGGGTGTTCGTCATTTGTGCTAGTGGCCTTGGTTTGAGACCCGCTAGAGGAGTCCACCTACTCTCACATTCTTAGCAATATAGGTTAGTCATTATTTGGCAACAGTTACAACACACCTGTGTTTGAAGTAAATCTCTGTTAAAAGTACACCCAAGAAAATATTTTATTGTTCATAGTGATTCAGAAGTATCATTAAAACAGGTTAATATGCTCCCAAAAAGTTGTGGTCACACATGTTTTTGCAACGCTCCCATGAAACATGTCTAGAACATTAATATCTTATGTTCTGAGAACATGGCAACTATGTTCTTTGTGTGTTTGGTGGGACATTGATGGAATATTCTCCTACCCAACAGAAAACTGGAGACATGAATGTTCTTGCAACATTCCCATGAAACATGTGTAGAACATTAATATCTTAAGTTCTGAGAACATGGTAACAATGTTCTTGGTATGTTCTATTTGACATTAAGGGAATGGTCTCTTGGAAACATTCCTTGCACATCCTGGGAACATTCCTATGAAAACGTTAGTTAATGACCTATTAAGGAAATATTCTCTAAAGTTGTGGGAACGTTTGTTAGCTGGGTATGTCAAGTCAGCTCTTGAGTTTTCTATTTCATCCCTCTCTCCTCCCCAGACCTCCAGCAGCTCACTGTCACCGTGTCTGATGAGGTGGTTTCCCCTGAGCAGCAGGAGTGGAGCCCCAGTCTGGGGCAGAAGGACCCAGAACCCACACAGATGAAAGATGAACAGGAGGAACCAAGGACCAGTCAGGAGGATGAGAATCATGTCAATGAGTTTATCAATTGTTACGGCTGTGTATCAAGTGGCTATTATCAAGACCCAACTCAGTCCTCACATGGAGAGATATACTCTCTACCCAGCACCTCAACTGAACAGATCAAAACAGAACCTTATGTAGAAGACTATGGCGTATCAGAACCAACCAGAGAGTCTCAGCCCTTCTCTGCAGTAGATACAGAGTGTTCTGCAGCTCAGAGTGAAAACAGAGGACATATTGACAGGATGGAGAGTGGAGGACCTCTGTCAGGTCTAACATTAAAGCCACTCAAATCAAAGAGAACAAAGACGGTAGAAGGACAAAGTTCTCACATCAGTGTTAAGGACAGGAAATTGAACCATCTAAAATCACACTCGAGACCCAGTGTAAGCTGGGATGCTGCTCCTAGTTGTAAGGTATGTGGAAAGCAATTTGACTCCATGGCTTCTTTATTAAATCATGTGCAAACGCACGCACAGGATAAAGAACATCTTTGTGGTGTGTGTGGAAAATTCTGTCAGTCCACAGAAAGTATGATAGATCACCTACAAACTCACATCGGAGCAAAGTGTTGTCATGTTTGTGGTAAATATTTTGCTTGGGATGCTTTTCTGAAAAGGCATTTGAGGAGTCACACAGGGGAGAAGCCGTTTCGCTGTCATCATTGTGGCAAAGGATTCAGTCAGAGTGGAAACCTGGCTGTGCATATGAAGAGCCACTCTGGAGAGAAATCACATCGCTGTCGTGTTTGTGGAAAATGTTTCATAAGAAACCCTGATCTGACAGTCCACATGAGGACTCATACAGGGGTGAAACCATATAAGTGCCAGTTTTGTGGCCAAGGATTCAAGCAGAATTATCACCTGAAACTGCACATGAAGAACCACATGGGAAAAACCATATCATTGCCATCTTTGTGACATGTATTTCATCACTAGCACCCAGTCAACCTGGCATGAGATTTCACATGGTAGAGAAAGGCATCACTGCCATGACTGACAGAGGCTTTGCATAGACTGGAAGTTTGGCAAGGCATAATGACAATGCACAAAATACTTTAGTGTAGAAAATACTGACAGTAGACCTTGTTTGTGATACATGTTTCACTTAGCCGCTTTATTGAGGAATGTTTTTACTCGCAGTGACTGTTGATATGTGGTTGTTTTACCTGTTTTGAATGCACTGACTGTAAGTTGCTCTGGGTAAGACATAATGCAATGATGTTTTTTTTCTCTGCATTGTTGGGAAGCGTTTCACTGTTAGTCTACACCTGTTGCTTACGAAGCGTGTCACAAATAAAAATAGTTTGGATTTGATTGCTGCTAAACGCTTCAAATGAATGAACTCCCCTGGAAGGTATGAGAAGAACATTCACAAGAGGGAGAAAACATAATGTCCTGATGAAAAACCTTGTGACAACATGGCAGTCATCCCCTGTGTTGGGAGAGTCTTTCAGACAATACAAGAGGTACATTAAAACATCTCATTCCCTAAATCTACTGTCATTCTTTATTTATATACAGTGCCTTCAGAATGTATTCATATCCACTGACTTATTCCACATTTTGTATTACAGCCTGAATTCAAAATGTATTAAAACAAATTCTCACCCATCTACACACAATAACCCATAATGACGAAGTTGAAACAGATAGTACGATAAATATTCAGTAAAGATTGCCTATGATGAGATCGTCCATAGATTATGGGTGCTTTGTATGTGGTTCTGCAGCTTTTACATTGCTGTTGTGCCTTGATAGGATGCAAGCGAGTGCACTCAGGATGTGCGATGGTGCATTTAAAACTATACCGGTTGAGGCTTTACAAGTAGATACTGGGGAAATGCCACTATCCCTTAAACGAGTTAAGCTAGCCCTGGCATACTGGGCAAGACTGAAGGGTAGTACGGTAGATCATCCTACACTGACAGTATTGGAAGACTACTGGGAATGTGAAAGATATCAAAAGAGGGGTTTTGACCCAAAGATTGGGAAAAGGGTTGATGAAGATGGACTCAGGGACTCAGGGTGCATTTATTTGTGAGTTCGATGTTAATCTATGCAATAGAATAATAAATGATTAATCTGTAGATTCAACAGAAATGGTTGCGATAATTGTTGTTTTGCAATGGATAGAAGAGGTACAACCAAGAAGAGTAGTAATATGTTCGGACTCTGCATCCGTTTTGTGTAGTTTTAAGATCTGGAAAGTCAGAACATGAGGATTTATGGTTAGAAATAATGATGCTGTTGTTGGGCTTACAAATATATGGTATTGAAATTCAGTTCTGTTGGATTCCGGCTCATACAGGAGTTCATGGAAATTATATTGTAGATATAAAAGCCAAAAAGCAGTGGAAAATAATATTGTGGATATACAGGTGCAGTTGGGTAGAGGGGAAATTAAAACATTGATTCGGAAAAATGGGTTAGATTGCTGGCAGAGACAATGGGATGAAAGTAGTAAGCGCAGACATTTTTATAGTACAAAGAAATCTGTACTGGAGATAGTGTCATATAATGGGAACAGAAGGGAGGAAGTTATGTTGTGTAGGATGAGATTAGGGCATACAGGATTTAATCCCTCTTGGAAATTGATAGGGAAACATCGTACTGGAATGTGTAATGGCTGAATGGTAGAGGAAACAGAACGTTAACATTTTGTGAAATGTATGATGTAGAAAGAGAGAGGTTGTTTGACAGGGTTGGATGGGAATGGGGAGTGGGTGGTATTTTGGGTGGGGATGATGGGAGTAGTGAGGTTTGTAGGGAATTATTTTATTTTATTAGAAATTCAGGGTTAGTTAAGAGAATATAGTGGTGTAGATAAGTTGTGACCGGCCTCACACTCCAGTACAGTAGGGTGGTGGTGTATGCACCTGCCAGTTGGTTGCCATTTGCCAATAAACACTTAAAGAAGAAGAAGAAGAAGAAGTACATGTCAGAGCAGAAACTATACCATGAAGTCTGCAGATCTCACGAGATAAAATTGTGATGAGGCATATAGCTGGGGAAGGGTATAAAACAATGTCTAGAGTGTTGAACGTTTCCGAGAGCACAGTGATCTCCATCATTGGGAAATTGAAAAAATGTGGAACTACCTAGACTCTGCCTAGAGCTGGCCGTCCGACCAAACTGAGCAACCGGGCAAGAAGGACCTTGGTCAGGGAGGTGACCAAGAACCCAATGACCACTCAGAGTTCCTTGGCTGTGATAGGAGAACCTGCCAGAAGGAAATTAGAATGTTGGATTGGTGATAGCAGTAGGGTGTGTTATATATTTTGCGTACTTTAGTGATCTAGGGAGGCAATGATTGATCTAAACTTCAGATTTGCCCCAGTAGTGCTGTAGCAGCGCCACCAGCTCTGCAGTCTACTACATGTAGGTCTATGTGCTGGGCAAGAATAGAAATGCACACACACTGGAGGACCTCCAAGAATAGATTGGAAAATACCTATTCAATCTGATCAATGATTAGTAGGAAAAAGGATTAGAGATGAATTAATTTTGCCCATTAATCAGCCCTCTTCTCAAAAGCAGCACAGCTGGCGCCAACAAGCATTTCGCTATACCCGCAATAACATCTGCTAAACACGTGTATGTGACACATTATTTATTTTTTGATTTGATTTGACCTGCAGGATCGTCACGACCTGCGCCTTCCGCTCCAGCAGGGGGCGACAGTGCGAAATTAATTATGCCGTGCACGCACAAAGACTGACAGCGCTCTTTGTCTTCTTGACTTTGTTTATGTTGGTAGCTAGCTGGTTAACTTAGCTAGCTAGACAGCTTTCCTTCTCAAAAAATGTCTAAAATAGAGTACTTGAGAGTGTTTCTCAACCAGAAATTGATAGCGGCAGCTGAGGAGATATTTGGTGTCGTTGAAGAAACGATAGCAGAGTACCAGGAAGAGGTTTCTCACACAAAGGAGGAGAACAGGCGTCTACGGAGCATGCTGGATGTCCGTACTAAGCCAGAGATCAAGTTACATAGACGAGCAGGTGTGTGTTTGTTTTATCAACATTCATGTCATATGAGTTACGATTATCTTTCAATGTAATTCATTTTGTAGAGTGTATTTACAAAACCAAGGTATGTAAAAAAAATATAATTATTCTGAGCCTAACTACGTCTCAATTCAGCTTTTGAGTTTTCTTTTTCATATTCTCCTTCTCTCCAGACCTCCAGCAGCTCACTGTCACCGTGTCTGATGAGGTGGTTTCCCCTGAGCAGCAGGAGTGGAGCCCCAGTCTGGGGCAGAAGGACCCAGAACCCACACAGATGAAAGATGAACAGGAGGAACCAAGGACCAGTCAGGAGGATGAGAATCATGTCAATGAGTTTATCAATTGTTACGGCTGTGTATCAAGTGGCTATTATCAAGACCCAACTCAGTCCTCACATGGAGAGATATACTCTCTACCCACCACCTCAACTGAACAGATCAAAACAGAACCTTATGTAGAAAACTATGGCGTATCAGAACCAACCAGAGAGTCTCAGCCCTTCTCTGCAGTAGATACAGAGTGTTCTGCAGCTCAGAGTGAAAACAGAGGACATATTGACAGGATGGAGAGTGGAGGACCTCTGTCAGGTCTAACGTTAAAGCCACTCAAATCAAAGAGAACAAAGAGGGTAGAAGGACAAAGTTCTCACATCAGTGTTAAGGACAGGAAATTGAACCATCTAAAATCACACTCGAGACCCAGTGTAAGCTGGGATGCTGCTCCTAGTTGTAAGGTATGTGGAAAGCAATTTGACTCCATGGCTTCTTTATTAAATCATGTGCAAACGCACACACAGAATAAAGAACATCTTTGTGGTGTGTGTGGAAAATTCTGTCAGTCCACAGAAAGTATGATAGATCACCTACAAACTCACATCGGAGCAAAGTGTTGTCATGTTTGTGGTAAATATTTTGCTTGGGATACTTTCCTGAAAAGGCATTTGAGGAGTCATACAGGGGAGAAGCCGTTTCACTGTCATGATTGTGGCAAAGGATTTACTCAGCGCGGACACCTAAACTTACATATGAGAAGCCACACAGGGGAGAAACCACATCAATGCCAGGATTGTGGAAAATGTTTCAGTCAGAATACATCTCTGATAGTGCACATGAGGACTCACACAGGGGAGAAGCCATACATGTGTCCTGTATGTAGAAAATGCTTTACCACATCAAGTATGTTAAAGAAGCATCAGACAGCTCACAAACATATAAATTAGGTGTCATGAATGTGGCCAATGCCACAATGGATTCAGACTTTAGGGAACCACGAGAAGACTGTTTACAAGAAGGAGAACACATGACTGTGCCCTGTGTGGGGGGAGAGAATCAGACAGCAGACTGAGAGACATGTGAAAGGAGATACCCCTCCTCAAGACACTGCTCTCTGATGAATATCATGTTCTAACAGAGAGCAGTTAGTGGGTTTCTGAGCAACAGGAGTCCATTTTCATTAGTTATAGGATGACACAGAGGACATGATGTGATCCACTGTTCTCTGTCTGTATATAAAGCTTGCATTGGTCTTGAGAGTAATATGTCTTGTTCATATATGGTAATACGTCACCACCTCTACCCTGATGTTGCAAACAGCCTAGTTTTCAGAATGTTTGTTCCCTTGTGTTTAATGTGGCAAGATCTTCCATACACCAAATGTCATATTTACCTCTGAGCCTAATGCCAAAATGCACCAAGGGAAAAACATCTGTTTCATTTCATGTGTATTTACAAGTATAGAGAATTGGTATGATACAGTTACGCTGCGTTCAATGGGAACTAAATATACCACCTGAAATTAGAGCTGCTTCTTTCAACCAACCCAGATATTGTACATTCCCAGACATCCATAAAGTACTACAGAATAAATGGCTGATAATGTGTTAATTGAAGTGTCTTTTTTTAGCTTCTCTCTTCTCTGGCAGCGTTGCGGGATCATGTTGGGAACACCAACTAGGCAACCATTACCTGATGAAATCAATACAAGTGTTAGGAAAAGGGAACTGGTTCCAATCTTTAAATAAAAACCCTTTTAATTATCCGTAAAGGCAGTGGAAATATCTCTGAGCTGTCTATCAAATGGCTGCATCTACACACTAATCATTTAGCGAGATATACTGGAGTGGACACAGACCCTGTAGCACAAAAAGAAGAAGAAGAAGAACTTCAATGGGGTAGGGACGTCCCAAGAGGACTTCGGTCAACTAGAGGAGGAAGCGCTCGCTTGGAGGTTGTGTTGTGGCGCACAAGATTTCAGATTTGTTTGAATGACTTCGTGCCTGGAGAATTCCGAGTGCGGAGTCCGAACTGGGTGAATGAGTTGTTGATGCGTGAGAAGTTTGGAAGTATGACAGCGGAAATGGAGGCGAGTAGTGCGGACGAAATGGAGAAAAGGTTGGAGAAGCAACAGCTGTGCTGGAATGCGAACAGTATGAGTGTCAGTTCTGATTATATGGAGCGGGAGGATGAGCGTCAAGGACCGGAATGGTCTGTAGTGGAAAGACACAGGAAGAATAGAGATCATGATACTGAAAGCAGTGGAGCGTCTAGTAAAGAAAGCATAAAGAGGGCCAAGATAGGAAGCAAGAGTAAAAATGTGTAGGAGTGGAAAGTGGTGATGGTGTTTGATGAGACCACAGGGCCTCATTTACACCCTATCCAACTAACCAATGCAGGAGAGAAAGAGATAGGTGAAGTCAAATTAGCCCAGTTAATTGGAAATGGTAGATTGTTAATATTTTGTGGTAGCTCGGCTCAGCAAGGGAAGATTCTGCAAATGGAAAAGCTTAATGGGAAGAAGATTAAAAGCATTGTCCCTGGTGCTTATGCTAGGTTGAGGGGAGTCATCACTGGGGTCCCAATATCTATGTCCATAGATGATATTACAGAAAATGTGACGGGAAGCAGAGTGATTGAGGCCAAAAGGTTGATCAGTAGGAAAGAGTGTCAAAAAAGTGAAAGCTTATCAGTGCTACTGAGGTTTGAGAAGGCTTTACCTAGACAAGTACAGATAGGATTCATTAGTTTCAATGTCAGAGAATGTGTCCCATCCCCATTGCGGTGTTTTAAATGCCAAAGAATGGGACATGTAGCTGCTCAGTGTAAAGGAAAGAAAAGATGTGCCAAATGTGGAGGGGAACATGATTACGGTGAATGTCATAGCAATGTGAAGACAGATTGGTGGAACTACAGTGTGGAATGATGGAGCTTCCATGGCTGCTGCTGTACTAAGTGGACCTAATGTCAGGGCTGGTGCTTCTGCTGGACCTGGCATGGTTTTGAGACCTGTTCAGAAATCTTGTGCTCATGAATATGCTGTGTCAAAGGACACTTTGATAGTGAATAAAGTTAACTGCATAGCTTTCATTGGCAAGGTTATCAACACGACTCGGGTTGTGGAAAGCAGAAATGCCAAGTTGAAGGTTATTGTGGATACGGCAAAGTAGTTATTGGGGTAACAGATGTTACTGTTGAAATGGTTGTAGACATGCTGAATAATTTTAAGTGTGGATTGTTTCAGCATTATATAGATAAAGTTGAATGGGTTGGGGTGCTTGGGAGTTTTTTTTGGCGGGGGGGTAGAAGTCAGTAGGGATTTATTGTAAATTTTTTATTTAATTTGCTTAGAAATACAGAATTAAGCAGACCATGATTTATCGCATACTCCAGCACAGTAGGTGGCGACACCTTAAACGTTTGCTTGCGGATCGCCATGAAATCGTAGAAGAAGAAGAAGAAGAAGAAGAAGAAGAAGAAGAAGAAGAAGAAGAAGAAGAAGAAGAAGAAGAAAAACTCTGTCGCACTCCACTCCAGCAGAGGGCGATAGTGCATAATGTGTTATGCCCTAGGAAGGGGGGCATGCGCTTCTGTGTTTATCTTCTGCAGCAGTAAATGCAACTTTTGCTTGGAGGAAAATAAACAATACAAAACATGTCTAAAATAGAGTTGTTGAGAGAGTTGCTCAACCAGAAATTAACAGCGGCTGCTGAGGAGATATTTGGGGTAGTTGAAAAAACGATAGCAGAGTACCAGGTAGACGTTTTCCGTACGAAAGAGGAGAACGAACGTCTTCGTGGGCTGTTGATGTTGCATAGAGGAGGTTTGTAGTACAGTCATTTTTTTGTAGCGTCTAACCACATACAAAAGGGGAGGTGTAGCTAATTAGCTACATGGGTGTCTATCTAATAACGTTAGCAAGCTTTCTAGCCCTGGGGGCCAGTGTCCCAGACCCTAAATGTTTGTCAATGGCGAATCTTCATTGAAAGTGGCAATTACAAAACCTTAATTGATAGTGTAGTCAGGGGAACTGGCCTTAAAGCTGAGATCCGCAAAATGTGAAACAGCGCCACTGCATTTGTTCCTGTTTTGTTTTTGAAAAGGGGGCGACGAGCATCCAGCAACCCAGCAACGCAACCTGGTCTCAACATTTCGTATTAACTCCGAAACATTACATTTAGTGTGATATGTTACGTTTCGTATGGTATGTATTAATTTGTGCATGTCCAGCCGTTTTGTATATGTTACGAATTTGCTAAATGTACAATAGCTGGTACTGCAGTGCATCTCATCCTCATGGACTGCACCAGATTTGCCAGTTCTTGCTGTGAGATGTTACCCCACTATTCCACCAAGGCACCTGCAAGTTCCCAGACATTTCTGGGGGGAATGGCCCTAGCCCTCACCCTCTGATCCAAAAGGTCCCAGACGTGCTCAATGGGATTGAGATCTGGGCTCTTCACTGGCCATGGCAGAACACTGACATTCCTGTCTTGCAGGAAATCACGCACAGAACGAGCAGTATGGCTGGTGGCATTGTCATGCTGGAGGGTCATGTCAGGATGAGCCTACAGGAAGGGTACCACATGAGGGAGGAGGATGTTACGCACAGCGTAATGTCTTCCCTGTAACGCACAGCGTTGAGATTGCCTGCAATGACAACAAGCTCAGTCCGATGATGCTGTGACACAGCACCCCAGACCATGAAGGACCCTCCACCTCCAAATCGATCCCGCTCCAGAGTACAGGCCTCGGTGTAACAAAACCAAGACTCATTTACATTTTAGTCATTTAGCAGACTTACAGTTAGTGAGTGCATACATTCGATTTCCCCCGTGGGAATCGAACCCACAACCCTGGCGTTGCAAACACCATGCTCTACCAACTGAGCTACATCCCTGCCAGCCATTCCCTCCCCTACCCTGGACGACGCTGGGCCAATTGTGCGCCGCCCCATGGGTCTCTCGGTCGTGGCCGGCTACGACAGCGCCTGGATTCGAACCAGGATCTCTAGTGGCACAGCTAGTGCCTTAGACCACTGCGCCACTCGGGAGGTCAGTCAGTGAAGAGTGAAGAGCACTTTTTGCCAGTCCTGTCTGGTCCAGCAACGGTGGGTTTGCGCCCATAGGCGACGTTGTTGCCGGTGATGTCTGGTGAGGACCTGCCTTACAACAGGCCTACAAGCCCTCAGTCCAGCCTCTCTCAGCCTATTGCGGACAGTCTGAACACTGATGGAGGGATTGTGCATTCCTGGTGTAACTCAGGCAGTTGTTGTTGCCATCCTGTACCTGTCCCACAGGTGTGATGTTCGGATGTACCGATCCTGTGCAGGTGTTGTTACACGTGGTCTGCCACTGCGAGGATGATCAGCTGTCAGTCCTGTCTCCCTGTAGCGCTGTCTTGGGCGTCTCACAGTACAGAAATAGCTATTTATTGCCCTGGCCACATCTGCAGTCCTCATGCCTCCTTGCAGCATGCCTAAGGTACTTTCACGCAGATGAGCAGGGACCCTGGGCATCTTTCTTTTGGTGTTTTTCAGAGTCAGTAGAAAGGCCTCTTTAGTGTCCTACGTTTTCATAACTGTGACCTTAATTGCCTACCGTCTGTAAGCTGTTAGTGTCTTAACGACCGTTCCACAGGTGCATGTTCATTTAATTGTTTATGGTTTTTATTTATTTATTTTATTTAACCTTTATTTAACCAGGTAAGCCAGTTGAGAACAAGTTCTCATTTACAACTGCGACCTGGCTAAGATAAAGCAAAGCAGTGCGATAAAAACAACAACACAGAGTTACATATGGGGTAAAAAAAACATAAAGTCAAAAAAATACAACAGAAAATATATATACAGTGTGTGCAAATGTAGCAAGTTATGGAGGTAAGGCAATAAATAGGCTATAGTGCAAAATAATTACAATTAGTATTAACACTGGAATGCTAGATGTGCAAGAGATGATGTGCAAATAGAGATACTGGGGTGCAAAAGAGCAAAATAAATAACAATATAGGGATGAGGTAGTTGGGTGGGCTAATTTCAGATGGGCTGTGTACAGGTGCAGTGATCGGTAAGGTGCTCTGACAACTGATGCTTAAAGTTAGTGAGGGAGATAAGAGTCTCCAGCTTCAGAGATTTTTGCAATTCGTTCCAGTCATTGGCAGCAGAGAACTGGAAGGAATGGCGGCCAAAGGAGGTGTTGGTTTTGGGGATGACCAGTGAGATATACCTGCTGGAGCGCAGACTACGGGTGGGTGCTGCTATGGTGACCAATGAGCTGAGCTAAGATAAGGCGGGGATTTGCCCAGCAGTGATTTATAGATGGCCTGGAGCCAGTGTGTTTGACGACGAACATGTAGTGAGGACCAGCCAACAAGAGCGTACAGGTCACAGTGGTGGGTAGTGTATGGGGCTTTGGAGACAAAACGGATGGCACTGTGATAGACTACATCCAATTTGCTGAGTAGAGTGTTGGAGGCTATTTTGTAAATGACATCGCCGAAGTCAAGGATCGGTAGGATAGTCAGTTTTACGAGGGCATGTTTGGCAGCATGAGTGAAGGAGGCTTTGTTGCGAAATAGGAAGCCGATTCTAGATTTAACTTTGAACAAGCATGGGAAACAGTGTTTAAACCCTTTACAATAAAGATCTGTGAAGTTATTTGGATTTTTACAAATTATCTTTGAAAGACCGGGTCCTGAAAAAGGGACGTTTCTTTTTTTGCTGAGTTTAGTTGCAAAGTAGCTAAAAAGTAGTAAGTAGTTTAAAAGTAGCTAAAATGTTTAAGTTGTCCGTTCACATTATACGCCCACCCATCCACCCCCATTTCATTTTTGCCTTAAGTAACCTTCTGTCTTATGTAACCATACCAAACGTAACATATCATACTAATTTGAGTGCACAGGATTTACATTTACTGTGTTACGTCTAGTCTGAGACCCGGCTGAGCAAAGTAATACAAAAAAATAGTAGTAGCTACATACACTGCTGTTCTATAGCGCATGCAATGATGTCCGAGGGAATAAAACAAATGTTGTTTGAAGTTACATTTCTGTTGTTGTAATATCGCAAACGGACGTGGCAGTTTCACCGAAACGGATTCCAAATTTAACAGATCTACATGTGCAACTGTATCTCCTTCCCTCCAGAGTCAGACTGCCAGCAGCAGGCTGAAGCTACTATCACTTTGGTGCAGGTTGCCCCTGAGCAGCAGTCATGTACTCAAGACTGGAGCCTCCGTCTAGGACAGGAGGACCCAGAGCCCACAGTGTCACAGTGTAAAGAGGAAGAGGATACCCACTGGATCAGTGAGGTTGAAGAGCACATTCAAAGGCTGGAGTCTGATCCCAAAGAAGATCCAGACCAAGTATCCACTCCTGAAGGTGGGTTCGCTGACAAGCTCTCAACACATATTATCAAGCCATAGCATTGGTCAGTGGGCACATAGCTATACCTTTCAGCACATCATTTATTGTAACACAGTCGTGCTGTTGTTGTTAGAGTTGTATTTAAAGGTCATACTCTTTGAAATCAAGGGGCATTTTATTAGTGGAAATTATTGGAAATCGTACAGTCTGTGGCTTTAAGCCCTGGTGACGCTGAGTCCTTTCTTTTCCTCAGATTTCACATTCCAAATGGAGGCAGAAGGGTCTGCAGATGAAGCCATCAAACTGAAAGTAATCATCAACGACAACAGAATAGAGAAAGTGGTTCTGCCCTCTCAACCTGATTCACTGAATGAGCTGATATCAACGCTCAAGGAGAAACTACATCTGAAGTTTGATTTCTGTCTTCTTTATGAAGACCCTGATTTCAACAATGAGCTCTTCAACTTAGAGACCATTGAAGAGTTGCCTTCTCCTAGGGCTACGGTGAAAGTTTTGCCAATACGACGTGATACAGACCTCGGTTTAGCTGGACTCTCAGCCACTGAGTTACAGGACACCCCACCAGAGCGGCTAGGCAGGTGGCCTGAGGTATTTGTCATACCCACTTTCTCGATGGAGGTTGAGTTTGCTCTGAGAGAGGGCAATTGTGCATATCTGAGACATGAAACTGTGCTGAAAATAACAAGGGATCAAAAACACAACATTCTTGATAGGATGGCATGGACCATCTTCAATTTCAAAGCTTACCCAAGTGACAGGCAGTTTGCCAAGGCAGCTGAGGCCCTTGTAACCAAGCACCCATGTTTGAAAGAGCCTGGCTCAAGAACAGGCTGTGATGGCTGGAAGAATAGCCTGAAATTCAAAATGGGAAACTACAGGCAGAAGTTACGCCGTGTTGGGTTCCCAGAGGTTGCTGTGAATGGGGGGAGGAGGAGCAAGCATCGTCCTGACAATGAGCATGCTCGGAGCAACATTAAACGAGCTCGCCGGGCAGAGGTGAACTTCCTGCCCAACTTCCCTCAAGGAGAAGACGAGGCCAGCCTGGAGAAACAGAGACTGGAGATGGTCCACGAAATTACGAAAGAAAACAGAGACTTGCCACTCATCAATCAACACATGCAGAAGACATTTGCTCTCCGACGCCAAGAAATCGTGAAATCCAGTCCCCCAGTAGAGCATCTCAGAACACGCTGGCCAGCACTCTTCCTCGAAGCCCAGGTAAGCAGACTAAGAAAAGTTGGGTTTGTCCATTCATATGCTCATAACAATCTACATTTCCATTGCAATTCAGATCTTCTTTGATGGATGTCACATGGGCTTTTGGTTGTACTCACAAATGGTGGTTATCAGTAACAAAATTCTCAGGGCATGCTCAACTTGCCTGACTGCCATAAATTGATGTGTTCTATGTGCTTTATCTTTTGCTGCAGGTACATGCTGAGTTTCAGAGAATCACCAACCAGAGCCTGCAGCAGACGTTCTACGCTGCCTTGGACCACCACACGCCCCGCCTGCTGACTCTGTTCAGGGAGAAGGAGGGGAAGTCCACCACCTATGGAGGGAAGTTCTCAAGCATCCTGAGAGTGTACAATGAGCAGGTCAGTGGATCAGGGATGGACAATCTTGGTGTGGCTGCAGACTCTTGTTTCAATCAAGCAGTGACACACCTGATTCAACTTTATCAACTAATCTTCAACCAAGACGTTGTTTACTGCTTGGTTGGAACAAAAGCCTGCACCCACACCTGGATTTTGTGGATAAGATTGGCCACCCGTGCACTATATGGACATATACTTCAACTGTTAGTTGTGACTGGAACCAGATTAGATTACTCCTCTATGTTGGGGTTGACGATCTCAATTTGCTGGATTATTTAAATGCTAAATTACATTGTGAAATGTGCACTCTTTAGTTCACTTCACAGGGAGAAAAGAACATCACTGTGGCCCGCTCTGCAGTCCTGGCTGGTCTCCCTTTGTTGTTACGAGAGGATAGTTCTGATGTCTTCAAAGTCTGCAAGGTGGTCACCTATATGGTTTTACAGCCTGTACCATTATCAACGCAATATTCTTTTGTATTGTGATTTTTAAACGTTGTTTTTTCTTATGTCATTAAGGTGGGAGAACTCAGCAACCCTGGTATTCTGGATGGCGTTTCCATTCTCTCAGTGGTGGCCCAGCACAATGAGGTGGTGGTGGGTGGTGTACCCATCAGACCAGCCCATGTATCCATTGTCCTTGAGGATAAGATCGTCATGACTAACTCCCGCTCCTGGCCAGATGCTCTCGTGGTTGTGTTTGGCCTACTCTACTCCCTCCATCTGAACTACCCCAAGGCCCTGGGCAGCACCTTTGAGTTCATGCAGAAAGTCTTCCTGAACCTCGACGATGGAAAGCTGAAGCCCAAGCTGTTAGCGCTGAAAAATGAACTGTTGGCCTAATTCTGTAGTGATGAGCTGGAATTTTACTTACAGTGACCTCCTATATGCTGAGTGAGTCGTTTGAAAACAAAACATTTTTCTTGGGGTTTAGTTGTTATATTTTTTTATGTTTTTTGTGAAGGTAATGGATTTTAAATTTTATTTCAGTGCACTTGTAACCCTTTTATGTGCAATGAAGACACATGACAGTCAACACATTAACTTGCCACATACAGTAGATCTGCGACCCAGTTCTATACCTTCGTTATACAGCTGCAGAAAACCCCAAAATGTATTCTACAAGATTTCACCTTTGCAGACATTCCGACTGTCACAAAATAAATGTCGATAAAATGTTTATTAAAGTGTCTTTACCTGCTTTTGTCTATCTTTTCTGGCATTGTTGCATGATCCTGGCCTTCTATCTGAATTGTAAATGTTCACGAAGACACAGGACTATGTCTCAACTGTTCTAACACTGAATATACACTGAGTGTACAAAACATTAGGAACACCTTCCTAATATTGAGTTGCAGCCCTTTTTGCCCTCAGAACCGCCTCAATTCGTCGGGGCATGGATTCTACAAGGTGTCGAAAGTGTTCCACAGGGATGCTGGCCCATGTTGACTCCAATGTGTCCCACAGTTGTCTAGTTGGCTGGGTGTCCTTTGGGTGGTGGACTATTCTTGATACACACGGGAAACTGAGTGTGGAAAAACCCATCAGTGTTGCAGTTCTTGACACACTCAAAATTCTTTAACCTGTCTCCTCCCCTTCATCTGCACTGATTGAAGTGGATTTAGCAAGTGACATCAATAAGGGATCATAGATTTCACCTGGATTCACCTGGTCAGTCTATGTCATGGAAGGAGCTGGTCTTCCTAATGTTTTGTATACTCAGATCCTATGTAGTTCAAAACAATTTGGGGGGGATTGCTAGGTATTACTCCACTGTTGGAGATTGAAACACAAGCATTTCACTGCACCTGCAATAACATATTAAAATCTGTGTATGCGACAAATAAACGTAGATTTGATCTGTAGTTGGTAGTAGTACACACAGTGGATAGCCAGAGCTGTGATGGCGGTCAGTAGGAGGGCACACAGCATCACCAGACACACTGCAGCTGTGATGGCGGTCAGTAGGAGGGCACACAGCATCACCAGACACACTGCAGCTGTGATGGCGGTCAGTAGGAGGGCACACAGCATCACCAGACACACTGCAGCTGTGATGGCGGTCAGTAGGAGGGCACACAGCATCACCAGACACACTGCAGCTGTGATGGCGGTCAGTAGGAGGGCACACAGCATCACCAGACACACTGCAGCTGTGATGGCGGTCAGTAGGAGGGCACACAGCATCACCAGACACACTGCAGCTGTGATGGCGGTCAGTAGGAGGGCACACAGCATCACCAGACACACTGCAGCTGTGATGGCGGTCAGTAGGAGGGCACACAGCATCACCAGACACACTGCAGCTGTGATGGCGGTCAGTAGGGAGGGCACACAGCATCACCAGACACACTGCAGCTGTGATGGCGGTCAGTAGGAGGGCACACAGCATCACCAGACACACTGCAGCTGTGATGGCGGTCAGTAGGAGGGCACACAGCATCACCAGACACACTGCAGCTGTGATGGCGGTCAGTAGGAGGGCACACAGCATCACCAGACACACTGCAGCTGGTCTCTATGGAGGGAAACTAGAGCTCAACTTGCCACTGAGCCCTGAGAGGAGAATAACACAATACACTTCATAGAGCATAAAGAAGGACTATATAGCCTTAACAAAGCACATACATAAGGACTTCATACAGCCTTCACAGAGCATACATACGAACTTCATATAGCCTTCATAGAGCATACATAAAGACTTCACAGAGCATACAGAATAACTATATATAGAGTGGGGTCTCCCACTCCACTTTCTATTCTGGTTAGAGCTAGTTTGCGCTGTTCTGTGAAGGGAGTAGTGCACAGCGTTGTACGAGATCTTCAGTTTCTTGGCAATTTCTCGCATGGAATAGCCTTCATTTCTCAGAACAAGAATAGACTGACGAGTTTCAGAAGAAAGTGATTTGTTTCTGGCCAAAAAATTGCTTTTCTTTCGAAAACAAGGACATTTCTAAGTGACCCCAAACTTTTGAACGGTAGTATACATCAGTACAGGGTTACAAGCAGAACATTTGAAAAGGTCCCAGCGTGTTTGTTCTTATCACTCTGAATAGAGAGTGAGGCAGCAGGGGGGAACAGATTCTTACCTTGGTGAAGTTGATTGTGGACACAGCCAGTCTGTGAGGGTGTGTGACGTGTGTTAGAGATGACGTCTGTGTGTGTTCCGTCTGACTTCTGCCCTGCTGGGGTTTCTCCACACTGCCGGTACAGCTCCATGTCAACTTGATGCACACTGGTATCTGTGAGGTTGTTTCTCTGTCAACACAGCTCACTGGTTTGTCTGTCTGTCGTTGGTCTGTCTATTTGTCTGTCTGTCTGTCACTGGTCTGTCTGGCTGTCGCTGGTATGTGTGTCTGTCGCTTGTCAGGGAGGTAGTGTTGGTCGCCTTCAGGGTTCTCTCAGGCACAAAGGTCTCTGTGTGTGTGTGTTTGTTTTTGTGTGTGCGCACGTGCAAGTGAGTCTGTGTTCTTAATTACATGGAGCAACGTCAGCATATTTCTCAGCTTGTGTAAGTGGGTGAGTGTCTTTCTATAACTAAGGGAGTAGTTATTAGATTTCGGTGTCCTTGTGCAGCCTGAGCCCTCCCCCTTTGACGCAAAAACAAAAAACATTGAAACGCCTGTGACTCCAATTAGTATATAATCAAGGCAGCCTGTCAGTCAGTCCATGGCTCTGTGATCATAGAAATTGTTCACGTACCGGTAGAACAGACAGCACCATTGATAGAAACTATTGCCTGATTGAAAGCCGAGGAGAAGCCTGGTACAGAAATGAACATTTACTTAGAAATGACATAAAATGGTAATTACACTATAACAATCTGTTTGGCGGAACTTCTGTGTGTTACCCAAGCTCCAATGATGGACAGGCCATGTAAAATGACATCTATTGATTCTATGCAACCTATTTCGATGTCTTGGGACATTGTCCTTCTCACTCGCCCTGGTGAAGGAGGGCTCTAAGAATATCTCCCTGATGTGATGTCATCAGAATGGAATGTCAGGATCGTCCTGTAGATGCTACAATATGGAATGCTGCCGACATACTTATCTAATGTGACTTTAAACGCCACACAACCTACTTACCATGGAATATCTCAGCTCAGCATGAGGGCAGGAGAAAGCTAATAGCACTTGCCAGTTAAACACTGTATGTGACACTAATATAATGTGAATGCACATATCCAGTACCTCTGTCTGCTCCTTTACTACTAATGAACTCTTGTTGAATGCATGTTATTCCTATGGTTTATACAGAGTACAGTAGCTTTTCTGAATGGTAACATGGCTGACTATACAGCACTATAAACAGAATATAAGGAAAAGTTCCATCCTGTCAGTTCCTTTCTGTAAATAGAGATCAAAACAAACCAGTTTTATGTGAATAGTCAGACCGTAGCATGTTACATAGTATGGTCCAGCTGCATATGCAATTAACATGTAAATACTGTATGGTTTTAGCTTCACTTGGTATAAAGAGTCACACCATCACATGTACTGTATGAAGTTGCCTCTGTGGTTGAAACGTTATTAATACAAACTATAGGAGCATTTATTCTAAACAGCACAGAGGCATTTCTCACATTTTGTCTAGAACACAGTCAGCCCTGAGCTTCTAATGTCATTGGTAAATCACACGCTTCCAGCTCCTCCTATCATTTTCCTTCTTTCTTTTACAGTGTGGTCTGGAATGTTGGCTGTACAGGGCTGGTGCTCGCTGGAGCTACTCAACCTTCATGTCTCACACTCATCCCATACATATGTCTCCTATTAGCTACACTCACCCAGAGAGAGGGAGGAGGGAAATAGAGGAAGGAGTGAGGGAAGGAAGAGAGTGGGAGTGAGGAGAGGGGTAGAGAGAAGGAGAGAGGGAGGGAGAGAGAGAAGGGAGAGAAGGGAGTGAGACAGTAGGGTGAAGGAGAAGAGAGGAATTCGATATATGCTTTATGTGTTTTATATAAAACCGAGACAGAGACAGCGAATACACTGCATGTGTATGTAAGATAGAGATGTGTGTAGAGAGAGAGAGAGGAGAGAGCATACTGTACACAACCACATCAGAGACCCATATATTTTCCAAAAAAAATGATGTTGTTTATCTTCCGTCTTTTTCCTTCATTTGCATCTCGTTTCACAATAAAAAACTAAACAAACCGCCATACCATGAAAATGTACAAAAATAATAATACAAATAATATGTATATATAATTATATAATTATCAACAAACAGACAACATTAATAATAATAACAATACTATTAATCGTTAACATAATATGACACTTCTTAATCATTGGTCTCATGCATACTCATACACCGCCCGTCCGTTAGGAAAGAGGGCGATTACTAAAAATAGAACCAGGAGTTCAACCAGTTCAGAATAAGCGACTAGCTACATGCAATGACATAAAGGAGAGCCTGATGTACACATTCTTCCTGGCATAAGGTCATTTACAACGGACTGTACTGCACTATATTGCTGCTCCCATCTAGTATACTGTACAGGGCACAATACAAAACTGACTGGAGTTGTACAACATACGCTGGGACTTGCCCAGAGTCTGGGGCTATGATATAGTTCAGATAACACAGACTGTAAGTAACGGTTTTACTCATCCCTCTCTCCCTTTTTTCATCTGTTTTCTCAATCAGTTCATTTCTCATCAGGTTCCTATGGTATGATATGTGTGTCCAGTCTATGGTTTCATTTGACTCTTCCTTCATTGTTTTTAGTGCTTCCATTTTTATTTATTTTTATCTTTGTTTGCACATATTTCTCTCCTTTCTTCCTCCTTTGGGTTTGTCATCCGTGGGCTTGTTCCCCCTCTCTTTTTCCTCCCTCACAGGGTCTTGTCGCTTTCCTTCTTTAAGTGGCTGAGGAAGAGAGAAGATATCGTATGAGACAGGGTCAGGGATGATGCCCACACACACACACACCACACACACACAGTATTGTACAGCTAACCTTGTGGGGACACACAATTCAGTCCCATTCAAAATCCTATTTTCCCTAACCCGTACTCTTACCCTTATCCAAAAACCTAACCTTAACCCTAAACCTAACCCTAGCTCCTAACCCTAACCCTAAAACTAACCCTAGCTCCTAACCCTAACCTTTAACGTAATTCTAACCCTAACACTAATTCTAACCTTAACCCTAAACCCCCTTGAAATAGCATTTGACCTCGTGGGGACTAACAAAATGTCCCTAGTTGGTCAAATGTTTGTTTGTTTACTATTCTTGTGGGGACTTCTGGTCAAGAATAGTTCAACATGTACACTCTCCCCCACCTCCACCAGACACACTCTCCCCACACCCCACCCAGCTCCCCTGGTCCCTTCAGTAGGCTACCTGTAGTACTCGTCCTGGGTGAGGGAGTGGTGGTGGTGGTGGTGGATCCACTGCTGTTCCAGGGCCAGTCTCTGGATCTGCAGCTCTGCGCTCTGGGCCTGCTGCATGGCCTGGAGCTGGTGGGCCGCTGACATGGAACCTGTCAGAGAGGAGGGCTGGGGCAGCTCACGGAACGGAGCACCTGGAGGGGGAAGGAAAAGGGAAGCGGAAAGGGAGAAGAGGAGAGACAGGTGAGAGGAGGAGTGGAGAAGAGGAGAGACAGGTGAGAGGAGGAGTGCAGAAGAGGAGAGACAGGTGAGAGGAGGAGTGGAGAAGAGAGAGACAGGTGAGAGGAGGAGTGGAGAAGAGGAGAAACAGGTGAGAGGAGGAGTGGAGAAGAGGAGAGACAGGTGAGAGGAGGAGTGGAGAAGAGAGAGACAGGTGAGAGGAGGAGAGGAGAAGAGGAGAGACAGGTGAGAGGAGGAGTGGAGAAGAGGAGAAGAGGAGAGACAGGTGAGATGAGGAGTGGAGAAGAGAGAGACAGGTGAGAGGAGGAGAGGAGAAGAGGAGAGACAGGTGAGAGGAGGAGTGGAGAAGAGGAGAGACAGGTGAGAGGAGGAGTGCAGAAGAGGAGAGACAGGTGAGAGGAGGAGTGGAGAAGAGAGAGACAGGTGAGAGGAGGAGTGGAGAAGAGAGAGAGGTGAGAGGAGGAGTGGAGAAGAGGATAGACAGGTGAGAGGAGGAGTGGAGAAGAGGAGAGACAGGTGAGAGGAGGAGTGGAGAAGAGGAGAGACAGGTGAGAGGAGGAGTGGAGAAGAGGAGAGACAGGTGAGAGGAGGAGTGGAGAAGAGGAGAGACAGGTAAGAGGAGGAGTGGAGAAGAGAGAGAGGTGAGAGGAGGAGTGGAGAAGAGGATAGACAGGTGAGAGGAGGAGTGGAGAAGAGGAGAGACAGGTGAGAGGAGGAGTGGAGAAGAGGAGAGACAGGTGAGAGGAGGAGTGGAGAAGAGGAGAGACAGGTGAGAGGAGGAGTGGAGAAGAGAGAGAGGTGAGAGGAGGAGTGGAGAAGAGGATAGACAGGTGAGAGGAGGAGTGGAGAAGAGGAGAGACAGGTGAGAGGAGAGACAGGTGAGAGGAGGAGTGGAGAAGAGGAGAGACAGGTGAGAGGAGGAGTGGAGAAGAGGAGAGACAGGTGAGAGGAGGAGTGGAGAAGAGGAGAAGAGGAGAGACAGGTGAGAGGAGGAGTGGAGAAGAGGAGAGACAGGTGAGAGGAGGAGTGGAGAAGAGAGAGACAGGTGAGAGGAGGAGTGGAGAAGAGGAGAGACAGGTGAGAGGAGGAGTGGAGAAGAGGAGACAGGTGAGAGGAGGAGTGGAGAAGAGGAGAGACAGGTGAGAGGAGGAGTGGAGAAGAGGAGAGACAGGTGAGAGGCGGAGTGGAGAAGAGGAGAGACAGGTGAGAGGAGGAGTGGAGAAGAGGAGAGACAGGTGAGAGGAGGAGTGGAGAAGAGAGAGACAGGTGAGAGGAGGAGTGGAGAAGAGGAGAGACAGGTGAGAGGGAGGAGTGGAGAAGAGGAGACAGGTGAGAGGAGGAGTGGAGAAGAGGAGAGACAGGTGAGAGGAGGAGTGAGAAGAGGAGAGACAGGTGAGAGGAGGAGTGGAGAAGAGAGAGAGGGTGAGAGGAGGAGTGGAGAAGAGGATAGACAGGTGAGAGGAGGAGTGGAGAAGAGGAGAGACAGGTGAGAGGAGAGACAGGTGAGAGGAGGAGTGGAGAAGAGGAGAGACAGGTGAGAGGAGGAGTGGAGAAGAGGAGAAGAGGAGAGACAGGTGAGAGGAGGAGTGGAGAAGAGGAGAAACAGGTGAGAGGAGGAGTGGAGAAGAGGAGAGACAGGTGAGAGGAGGAGTGGAGAAGAGAGAGACAGGTGAGAGGAGGAGAGGAGAAGAGGAGAGACAGGTGAGAGGAGGAGTGGAGAAGAGGAGAAGAGGAGAGAGCAGGTGAGATGAGGAGTGGAGAAGAGAGAGACAGGTGAGAGGAGGAGAGAGAAGAGGAGAGAACAGGTGAGAGGAGGAGTGGAGAAGAGGAGAGACAGGTGAGAGGAGGAGTGCAGAAGAGGAGAGACAGGTGAGAGGAGGAGTGGAGAAGAGAGAGACAGGTGAGAGGAGGAGTGGAGAAGAGAGAGAGGTGAGAGGAGGAGTGGAGAAGAGGATAGACAGGTGAGAGGAGGAGTGGAGAAGAGGAGAGACAGGTGAGAGGAGGAGTGGAGAAGAGGAGAGACAGGTGAGAGGAGGAGTAGAGAAGAGGAGAGACAGGTGAGAGGAGGAGTGGAGAAGAGAGAGAGGTGAGAGGAGGAGTGGAGAAGAGGATAGACAGGTGAGAGGAGGAGTGGAGAAAAGGAGAGACAGGTGAGAGGAGGAGTGGAGAAGAGGAGAGAGCAGGTGAGAGGAGGAGTGGAGAAGAGGAGAGACAGGTGAGAGGAGGAGTGGAGAAGAGAGAGAGGTGAGAGGAGGAGTGGAGAAGAGGATAGACAGGTGAGAGGAGGAGTGGAGAAGAGGAGAGACAGGTGAGAGGAGAGACAGGTGAGAGGAGGAGTGGAGAAGAGGAGAGACAGGTGAGAGGAGGAGTGGAGAAGAGGAGAGACAGGTGAGAGGAGGAGTGGAGAAGAGGAGAAGAGGAGAGACAGGTGAGAGAAGGAGTGGAGAAGAGGAGAGACAGGTGAGAGGAGGAGTGAGAAGAGAGAGACAGGTGAGAGGAGGAGTGGAGAAGAGGAGAGACAGGTGAGAGGAGGAGTGGAGAAGAGGAGACAGGTGAGAGGAGGAGTGGAGAAGAGGAGAGACAGGTGAGAGGAGGAGTGGAGAAGAGGAGAGACAGGTGAGAGGCGGAGTGGAGAAGAGGAGAGACAGGTGAGAGGAGGAGTGGAGAAGAGGAGAGACAGGTGAGAGGAGGAGTGGAGAAGAGGAGAGACAGGTGAGAGGCGGAGTGGAGAAGAGACAGGTGAGAGGAGGAGTGGAGAAGAGGAGAGACAGGTGAGAGGAGGAGTGGAGAAGAGGAGAGACAGGTGAGAGGAGGAGTGGAGAAGAGGAGAGACAGGTGAGAGGAGGAGTGCAGAAGAGGAGAGACAGGTGAGAGGAGGAGTGGAGAAGAGAGAGACAGGTGAGAGGAGGAGTGGAGAAGAGGAGAGACAGGTGAGAGGAGGAGTGGAGAAGAGGAGAGACAGGTGAAAGGAGGAGTGGAGAAGAGGAGAGACAGGTGAGAGGAGGAGTGGAGAAGATGAGAGACAGGTGAGAGGAGGAGTGGAGAAGAGGAGAGACAGGTGAGAGGAGGAGTGGAGAAGAGGAGAGACAGGTGAGAGGAGGAGTGGAGAAGAGGAGAGACAGGTGAGAGGAGGAGTGGAGAAGAGAGAGACAGGTGAGAGGAGGAGTGGAGAAGAGGATAGACAGGTGAGAGGAGGAGTGGAGAAGAGGAGAGACAGGTGAGAGGAGAGACAGGTGAGAGGAGGAGTGGAGAAGAGGAGAGACAGGTGAGAGGGGAGGAGTAGAAAGAGG
>NC_059199.1:64853955-64910008 GCF_020615455.1 Coregonus clupeaformis | reverse complement strand
CCGGTGTGGGGAGATGGGACATATCTCCCTGGCAGTGTGGAAACCAGCCGATGAACCTATGCCCACTGCGGAGTCCTCCAGCTCAGCACCCACACACACGTTTGCCTCGCTCTTGGGAGTCGTAGATGGCGGCCCAGATCGACCCCCCACCTGCCCGGTAACTGTGAATCACCATGATGTGGAGGCCTTACTGGATTCTGGTAGCCGGGCCACCCCTGGTGCGTGAGGATTTGGTGGGCCCAACGTGTCTGACCCCCGGGGAAAGTCCTCCCAGTTTCCTGTGTCCATGGGGACACCAGAGAATACCCCATTACTGAACTTACAATGACCAGCACACGGGGAACCATACACACGACGGCGGGGGTGGTTGATTCCCTCCCCGTCCCTGTCCTAATTGGACGAGACTGCCCAGCCTTTTACCCACTCTGGAGAGAGTCTCAGGAGAGGATAACCCGAGTACCTGGAAACGGAGAGGCAAGACTCATCCTGGGAAGGCTCCGGTGCAATCCTCCGAATACTCACTCCCGCCCGGGCTCTGATAGGGATGGCAGGTGCCCAGACCGACACAGAGACGGAGGTACAGAATCTGGACAAAGAACTGTCTGGTCTGAAGGGGACCGCTGAGAGGTATCGTTTGTTAAAGCAACAGTTAGACATGAAGACAGAAGAGTTAGATATCCTCCAGGCTAAACTCCAACAGAGCTCCTTCCTAAGCAACAGGAGGAGCTGGAGAGGCTGCGCGGGACCATCGAGGAGTGTGAGGAGACCCTGCGCAGTAGTAAGGAGGTCCAGAAGAAGGCAGAGGAGAAGTACAGGTGTTGGAGAACAAGATGAAGAGAATGCGAGGCAAAGAGAGAAGGAACTGAAAGCTGCTCAACAGAAGCTAAACTCTGCTAAAACCAAGGCTGATCGTTCAGTAAGAAACTCAAGGAGAGACAACAGGAGGCTGAGTCCCTGGTCCTAGAGGTGGAGGAGTTGAAGAGAGCAGGCTGGCAAGCACCACGGCAATGCGGCGCCCTCTCCCGGCGTGATGCCTTCTTCCGCTGCCTTTACCCCGACGAGGACGTCGGTCCCGAGGAGGGATGTGTGATGTCACGAGAGGCTGTGTCCTGGAGGGACGTTACATCCCCTGAGGTGGCTGCAAACCCAGACAGCTATGGCTCCATCTGCTGGTATGGTCGGGAACTCCACCCCTCTATGGCCAATCTTCCCACGCAGCTGAAACAAATGAGGAGCTGATGAGCTGAAGGTTTGGGAAGTGAAGAGACACAGTCTCCAACCTGGGCTCTCTGGAGGACAAGAGTGCTGCACGTCCACTTCCATGAGGAATATAAGGATTTGGAGATACTTACCTTTGGGAAATACTCACCTTTGGATATATGCACCTGTGGAAATACGTGAGAGACATTTGGAAGGACTTTTTGCTGGGTTGGCCACTAGCTGCAACGTGGACTACAGTAAGGCTGGGGAAAAGTTATCTGAGCGAGTGAGAATTATGATTTTGGATGTGGAAGAGACATCCCTGAACTGTTAACCCTTAAAGAGCCACAAGAGAACAGAATTTTGTTATATTTTCGTTAATTTCCCAAGACCTATAATAAAATCCTTGTTTTGTTTTGAACCTTGTCTCCTTGCACTACTTGAGCAATCCCGCTGAAAGCTGTGTAGCCTCTCGTGACGTCACAATATATATATATATATATATATATTTAAGTATAAAAATGCGCTGCAATTTTTTCAATAAAATAAACTGCTGTTCCAATTGCGTCCACTGGATGGCGCAATAGCAATTGTGTTAAGCAAGCAAACTGTTTATACCGGGGCAGAGCAAGTAGGTCAAGCACGTGCAGCCAATGAGCTACTTTGTTTTGCCCGCGATATTTATTACGGCTTCTACTTTTAACATTATGTGCTTTGGCACCCTCATTGCCCAATATGTCTCTGTCAAAAAAGAAAAGTGGACTGCAGAGTGCAGAGTGTTCCAAGAAAAATGGTCATCCTATTTAATCACGGAATTGAATGGGAAAGCTGTTGTTTGGTGTGTTCAGAGCATGTTGCAGTGCTGAAAGAATATAACCTTCAGCCGCCACTATGTGAGTCTTCATGCCGACAAATATGACAACTTTCAAGGACAGCGGAGATGAGAGAAGGTGAATGAACTGTTGGCGGGTCTGAAGAAACAGCAGTCTGTGTTTACTCACAACCGAGACATCAGTGACGCTGCAGTGAAAGCTAGCTACCTCATTGCTAATGAAATCGCAGTGGCTTCAAAACCATTTAGTCAGGGTGAATTTGTAAACATGCATGATGAAGGCAGCGGAGATTGTGTGCCCTGAAAAAGCGGCAGGCTTTTGCAAATATCAGCCTGACAAGAAACACAGTTGCAGACAGGGATTTCCGATCTTTCAGTGGATTTTGCACCAGGAGGCTTTGTGTTGCAAGTCATTAAAGATGGATAACGTCATGAAGGCGAGGTCATCCAAACTGTTAATTTCATCCGATCCAGAAGCCTGAATCGTCAGTTTGACAGCCTTCTCAGAGAGAAAGACCACATCTATGGCCTGCCATACCACACTGAGGTAAGATGGTTAAGCCGAGGTGCTGTGCTGAGGCGTTTCTTTGATTTACGAGAAGAAATTGAACAGTTCATGGAAGAAAAGGGCAAACCAGTGTTAGAATTTCATTCCGCAGAATGGATGCAGGACCTTGCATTTATGGTGGATGTTACAGAGCACCTGAATAACTTGAACAAACAGCTGCAAGGGCGCAACAAAGTTGTCACGCAGTATTATGACAGCATACGTTCTTTCAAGTTGAAGCTGTCATTGTGGGAGACGCAACTTGCCGGTGGTGATGCAGCTCACTTCCCTGTCTGAAAAATGTGTGCGCGACCCAACATGTGGCAGACATGAAGCGGTTCAAAGATAAAATAACTGGACTGTTACGGGAGTTTGAGCAACGCTTTCAGATTTATGTTTATATGTTTTTATGTTGATGTGCTATTGTTTTTAATTGATTTTATTTTATTTGTATATTTAACCTATTCTTGACTCTGTGGTTCTTGCACTTGTTTGGGGAACAGGATTTCATTATTTGTATCTACATTTCTGCCTGAGAAATGACACCCTGATATAGTTCTGTGATCTGTGATATACTTCTGTGAATCACTGAGGCATTGTGTGTTTGTGTGTTCTTTGTCCTCAGAACTTTCAAATAACTTGAGGTGTTTTATGATTAATAGTGATGTTGTGCTTTTGGACACTGTCCTCAGGCTCCAGCTTTATGTTTATATGTTTTTATGTTGATGTGCTATTGTTTTTAATTGATTTTATTTTATTTGTATATTTAACCTATTCTTGACTCTGTGGTTCTTGCACTTGTTTGGGGAACAGGATTTCATTATTTGTATCTACATTTCTGCCTGAGAAATGACACCCTGATATAGTTCTGTGATCTGTGAAACAGTTCTGTTAATCACTGAGGCATTGTGTGTTTGTGTGTTCTTTTTCTTTAGAATTTTCAAATAAACTTGGCGTGTTTTATGATTAATAGTGATGTTGTGCTTGTACTATTTTGGACACACTGTCCTCAGGCTCCAGCTTTATGTTGTATGATGATCGTATTAAAACAAAGAAAACAATCTGAAGTTGTTGTTTTTAAGTTATATATACCATGATTTTTCCGGTCCGGCCCACTTGGGAATAGATTTTCCTCCATGTGGCCCCTGAGCTAAAATGAGTTTGACACCCCTGCCCTATAGTGTAGTGTAGCCAGTTACATACTGTAGGCCCTATAGTGTAGCCAGTTACATACTGTAGGCCCTATAGTGTAGCCAGTTACATACTGTAGGCCCTATAGTGTAGCCAGTTACATACTGTAGGCCCTATAGTGTAGCCAGTTACATAATGTAGGCCCTATAGTGTAGCCAGTTACATACTGTAGGCCCTATAGTGTAGCCAGTTACATACTGTAGGCCCTATAGTGTAGCCAGTTACATACTGTAGGCCCTATAGTGTAGTGTAGACCAGTTACATACTGTAGGCCCTATAGTGTAGCCAGTTACATACTGTAGGCCCTATAGTGTAGCCAGTTACATACTGTAGGCCCTATAGTGTAGCCAGTTACATACTGTAGGCCCTATAGTGTAGCCAGTTACATACTGTAGGCCCTATAGTGTAGCCAGTTACATACTGTAGGCCCTATAGTGTAGCCAGTTACATACTGTAGGCCCTATAGTGTAGCCAGTTACATACTGTAGGCCCTATAGTGTAGCCAGTTACATACTGTAGGCCCTATAGTGTAGCCAGTTACATACTGTAGGCCCTATAGTGTAGCCAGTTACATACTGTAGGCCCTATAGTGTAGTTTAGCCAGTTACATACTGTAGGCCCTATAGTGTAGCCAGTTACATACTGTAGGCCCTATAGTGTAGCCAGTTACATACTGTAGGCCCTATAGTGTAGCCAGTTACATACTGTAGGCCCTATAGTGTAGCCAGTTACATACTGTAGGCCCTATAGTGTAGCCAGTTACATACTGTAGGCCCTATAGTGTAGCCAGTTACATACTGTAGGCCCTATAGTGTAGCCAGTTACATACTGTAGGCCCTATAGTGTAGCCAGTTACATACTGTAGGCCCTATAGTGTAGCCAGTTACATACTGTAGGCCCTATAGTGTAGTGTAGCCAGTTACATACTGTAGGCCCTATAGTGTAGCCAGTTACATACTGTAGGCCCTATAGTGTAGCCAGTCACATACTGTAGGCCCTATAGTGTAGCCAGTTACATACTGTAGGCCCTATAGTGTAGCCAGTTACATACTGTAGGCCCTATAGTGTAGCCAGTTACATACTGTAGGCCCTATAGTGTAGTGTAGCCAGTTCACATACTGTAGGCCCTATAGTGTAGCCAGTTACATACTGTAGGCCCTATAGTGTAGCCAGTTACATACTGTAGGCCCTATAGTGTAGCCAGTTACATACTGTAGGCCCTATAGTGTAGCCAGTTACATACTGTAGGCCCTATAGTGTAGCCAGTTACATACTGTAGGCCCTATAGTGTAGCCAGTTACATACTGTAGGCCCTATAGTGTAGCCAGTTACATACTGTAGGCCCTATAGTGTAGCCAGTTACATACTGTAGGCCCTATAGTGTAGCCAGTTACATACTGTAGGCCCTATAGTGTAGCCAGTTACATACTGTAGGCCCTATAGTGTAGCCAGTTACATACTGTAGGCCCTATAGTGTAGTGTGGCCAGTTACATACTGTAGGCCCTATAGTGTAGCCAGTTACATACTGTAGGCCCTATAGTGTAGCCAGTTACATACTGTAGGCCCTATAGTGTAGTGTAGCCAGTTACATACTGTAGGCCCTATAGTGTAGCCAGTTACATACTGTAGGCCCTATAGTGTAGCCAGTCACATACTGTAGGCCCTATAGTGTAGCCAGTTACATACTGTAGGCCCTATAGTCTAGTGTAGCCAGTTACATACTGTAGGCCCTATAGTGTAGCCAGTTACATACTGTAGGCCCTATAGTCTAGTGTAGCCAGTTACATACTGTAGGCCCTATAGTGTAGCCAGTTACATACTGTAGGCCCTATAGTGTAGCCAGTTACATACTGTAGGCCCTATAGTCTAGTGTAGCCAGTTACATACTGTAGGCCCTATAGTGTCCAGTTACATACTGTAGGCCCTATAGTCTAGTGTAGCCAGTTACATACTGTAGGCCCTATAGTGTAGCCAGTCACATACTGTAGGCCCTATAGTGTAGTGTAGCCAGTTACATACTGTAGGCCCTATAGTGTAGCCAGTTACATACTGTAGGCCCTATAGTGTAGCCAGTTACATACTGTAGGCCCTATAGTGTAGCCAGTTACATACTGTAGGCCCTATAGTGTAGCCAGTTACATACTGTAGGCCCTATAGTGTAGCCAGTTACATAATGTAGGCCCTATAGTGTAGCCAGTTACATACTGTAGGCCCTATAGTGTAGCCAGTTACATACTGTAGGCCCTATAGTGTAGCCAGTTACATACTGTAGGCCCTATAGTGTAGTGTAGCCAGTTACATACTGTAGGCCCTATAGTGTAGCCAGTTACATACTGTAGGCCCTATAGTGCAGCCAGTTACATACTGTAGGCCCTATAGTGTAGCCAGTTACATACTGTAGGCCCTATAGTGTAGCCAGTTACATACTGTAGGCCCTATAGTGTAGCCAGTTACATACTGTAGGCCCTATAGTGTAGCCAGTTACATACTGTAGGCCCTATAGTGTAGCCAGTTACATACTGTAGGCCCTATAGTGTAGCCAGTTACATACTGTAGGCCCTATAGTGTAGCCAGTTACATACTGTAGGCCCTATAGTGTAGCCAGTTACATACTGTAGGCCCTATAGTGTAGCCAGTTACATACTGTAGGCCCTATAGTGTAGCCAGTTACATACTGTAGGCCCTATAGTGTAGTGTAGCCAGTTACATACTGTAGGCCCTATAGTGTAGCCAGTTACATACTGTAGGCCCTATAGTGTAGCCAGTTACATACTGTAGGCCCTATAGTGTAGCCAGTTACATACTGTAGGCCCTATAGTGTAGCCAGTCACATACTGTAGGCCCTATAGTGTAGCCAGTTACATACTGTAGGCCCTATAGTGTAGCCAGTACATACTGTAGGCCCTATAGTTAAGTTTAGCCAGTCACATACTGTAGGCCCTGTAGTGTAGCCAGTTACATACTGTAGGCCCTATAGTGTAGCCAGTTACATACTGTAGGCCCTATAGTGTAGTGTAGCCAGTCACATACTGTAGGCCCTATAGTGTAGCCAGTTACATACTGTAGGCCCTATAGTGTAGCCAGTTACATACTGTAGGCCCTTTAGTGTAGCCAGTTACATACTGTAGGCCCTATAGTGTAGCCAGTCACATACTGTAGGCCCTATAGTGTAGCCAGTTACATACTGTAGGCCCTATAGTGTAGCCAGTTACATACTGTAGGCCCTATAGTGTAGTGTAGCCAGCCACATACTGTAGGCCCTATAGTGTAGTGTAGCCAGTTACATACTGTAGGCCCTATAGTGTAGCCAGTTACATACTGTAGGCCCTATAGTGTAGCCAGTTACATACTGTAGGCCCTATAGTGTAGCCAGTTACATACTGTAGGCCCTATAGTGTAGCCAGTTACATACTGTAGGCCCTATAGTGTAGCCAGTTACATACTGTAGGCCCTATAGTCTAGCCAGTTACATACTGTAGGCCCTATAGTGTAGCCAGTTACATACTGTAGGCCCTATAGTGTAGTGTAGCCAGTTACATACTGTAGGCCCTATAGTGTAGCCAGTTACATACTGTAGGCCCTATAGTGTAGCCAGTTACATACTGTAGGCCCTATAGTGTAGCCAGTCCACATACTGTAGGCCCTATAGTGTAGCCAGTTACATACTGTAGGCCCTATAGTCTAGCCAGTTACATACTGTAGGCCCTATAGTGTAGCCAGTTACATACTGTAGGCCCTATAGTGTAGGTCCAGTCACATACTGTAGGCCCTATAGTGTAGTGTGAGTTACATACTGTAGGCCCTATAGTGTAGCCAGTTACATACTGTAGGCCCTATAGTGTAGCCAGTTACATACTGTAGGCCCTATAGTGTAGCCAGTTACATACTGTAGGCCCTATAGTGTAGCCAGTTACATACTGTAGGCCCTATAGTGTAGTGTAGCCAGTTACATACTGTAGGCCCTATAGTGTAGCCAGTTACATACTGTAGGCCCTATAGTGTAGCCAGTTACATACTGTAGGCCCTATAGTGTAGCCAGTCACATACTGTAGGCCCTATAGTGTAGCCAGTTACATACTGTAGGCCCTATAGTGTAGTGTAGCCAGTTACATACTGTAGGCCCTATAGTGTAGCCAGTCACATACTGTAGGCCCTATAGTGTAGCCAGTTACATACTGTAGGCCCTATAGTGTAGCCAGTTACATACTGTAGGCCCTATAGTGTAGCCAGTTACATACTGTAGGCCCTATAGTGTAGCCAGTTACATACTGTAGGCCCTATAGTGTAGCCAGTTACATACTGTAGGCCCTATAGTGTAGCCAGTTACATACTGTAGGCCCTATAGTGTAGTGTAGCCAGTCACATACTGTAGGCCCTATAGTGTAGCCAGTTACATACTGTAGGCCCTATAGTGTAGTGTAGCCAGTTACATACTGTAGGCCCTATAGTGTAGCCAGTTACATACTGTAGGCCCTATAGTGTAGCCAGTTACATACTGTAGGCCCTATAGTGTAGCCAGTCACATACTGTAGGCCCTATAGTGTAGCCAGTTACATACTGTAGGCCCTATAGTGTAGCCAGTTACATACTGTAGGCCATATAGTGTAGCCAGTTACATACTGTAGGCCCTATAGTGTAGCCAGTTACATACTGTAGGCCCTATAGTGTAGCCAGTTACATACTGTAGGCCCTATAGTGTAGCCAGCCACATACTGTAGGCCCTATAGTGTAGTGTAGCCAGTTACATACTGTAGGCCCTATAGTGTAGCCAGTTACATACTGTAGGCCCTATAGTGTAGCCAGTTACATACTGTAGGCCCTATAGTGTAGCCAGTCACATACTGTAGGCCCTATAGTGTAGCCAGTTACATACTGTAGGCCCTATAGTGTAGTGGAGCCAGTCACATACTGTAGGCCCTATAGTGTAGCCAGTTACATACTGTAGGCCCTATAGTGTAGCCAGTTACATACTGTAGGCCCTATAGTGTAGCCAGTCACATACTGTAGGCCCTATAGTGTAGCCAGTTACATACTGTAGGCCCTATAGTGTAGTGGAGCCAGTCACATACTGTAGGCCCTATAGTGTAGCCAGTTACATACTGTAGGCCCTATAGTGTAGCCAGTTACATACTGTAGGCCCTATAGTCTAGTGTAGCCAGTTACATACTGTAGGCCCTATAGTGTAGCCAGTTACATACTGTAGGCCCTATAGTGTAGCCAGTTACATACTGTAGGCCCTATAGTGTAGCCAGTTACATACTGTAGGCCCTATAGTGTAGCCATCACATACTGTAGGCCCTATAGTGTAGCCAGTTACATACTGTAGGCCCTATAGTGTAGCAGTTACATACTGTAGGCCCTATAGTGTAGCCAGTTACATACTGTAGGCCCTATAGTGTAGCCAGTTACATACTGTAGGCCCTATAGTGTAGCCAGTTACATACTGTAGGCCCTATAGTGTAGTGTAGCCAGTTACATACTGTAGGCCCTATAGTGTAGCCAGTTACATACTGTAGGCCCTATAGTGTAGCCAGTTACATACTGTAGGCCCTATAGTGTAGCCAGTTACATACTGTAGGCCCTATAGTGTAGCCAGTTACATACTGTAGGCCCTATAGTGTAGCCAGTTACATACTGTAGGCCCTATAGTGTAGTGTAGCCAGTTACATACTGTAGGCCCTATAGTGTAGCCAGTTACATACTGTAGGCCCTATAGTGTAGCCAGTTACATACTGTAGGCCCTATAGTGTAGCCAGTTACATACTGTAGGCCCTATAGTGGAGCCAGTTACATACTGTAGGCCCTATAGTGTAGTGTAGCCAGTTACATACTGTAGGCCCTATAGTCTAGTGTAGCCAGTTACATACTGTAGGCCCTATAGTGTAGCCAGTTACATACTGTAGGCCCTTTAGTGTAGTGTAGCCAGTTACATACTGTAGGCCCTATAGTGTAGTGTAGCCAGTTACATACTGTAGGCCCTATAGTCTAGTGTAGCCAGTTACATACTTTAGGCCCTATAGTGTAGTGTAGCCAGTTACATACTGTAGGCCCTATAGTGTAGCCAGTTACATACTGTAGGCCCTATAGAGTAGCCAGTTACATACTGTAGGCCCTATAGTGTAGCCAGTTACATACTGTAGGCCCTATAGTGTAGCCAGTTACATACTGTAGGCCCTATAGTGTAGCCAGTTACATACTGTAGGCCCTATAGTGTAGTGTAGCCAGTTACATACTGTAGGCCCTATAGTGTAGCCAGTTACATACTGTAGGCCCTATAGTGTAGCCAGTTACATACTGTAGGCCCTATAGTGTAGTGTAGCCAGTTACATACTGTAGGCCCTATAGTGTAGCCAGTTACATACTGTAGGCCCTATAGTGTAGCCAGTTACATACTGTAGGCCCTATAGTGTAGCCAGTCACATACTGTAGGCCCTATAGTGTAGCCAGTTACATACTGTAGGCCCTATAGTGTAGCCAGTTACATACTGTAGGCCCTATAGTGTAGTGTAGCCAGTTACATACTGTAGGCCCTATAGTGTAGCCAGTTACATACTGTAGGCCCTATAGTGTAGCCAGTTGCATACTGTAGGCCCTATAGTGTAGCCAGTTACATACTGTAGGCCCTATAGTGTAGCCAGTTACATACTGTAGGCCCTATAGTGTAGCCAGTTACATACTGTAGGCCCTATAGTGTAGCCAGTTACATACTGTAGGCCCTATAGTGTAGTGTAGCCAGTCACATACTGTAGGCCCTATAGTGTAGCCAGTTACATACTGTAGGCCCTATAGTGTAGTGTAGCCAGTTACATACTGTAGGCCCTATAGTGTAGCCAGTTACATACTGTAGGCCCTATAGTGTAGCCAGTTACATACTGTAGGCCCTATAGTGTAGCCAGTTACATACTGTAGGCCCTATAGTGTAGCCAGTTACATACTGTAGGCCCTATAGTGTAGCCAGTTACATACTGTAGGCCCTATAGTGTAGCCAGAGACATACTGTAGGCCCTATAGTGTAGCCAGTTACATACTGTAGGCCCTATAGTGTAGTGTAGCCAGTTACATACTGTAGGCCCTATAGTGTAGTGTAGCCAGTTACATACTGTAGGCCCTATAGTGTAGTGTAGCCAGTTACATACTGTAGGCCCTATAGTGTAGCCAGTTACATACTGTAGGCCCTATAGTGTAGCCAGTTACATACTGTAGGCCCTATAGTGTAGTGTAGCCAGTTACATACTGTAGGCCCTATAGTGTAGCCAGTTACATACTGTAGGCCCTATAGTGTAGCCAGTTACATACTGTAGGCCCTATAGTGTAGTGTAGCCAGTTGCATACTGTAGGCCCTATAGTGTAGCCAGTTACATACTGTAGGCCCTATAGTGTAGCCAGTTACATACTGTAGGCCCTATAGTGTAGTGTAGCCAGTTACATACTGTAGGCCCTATAGTGTAGCCAGTTACATACTGTAGGCCCTATAGTGTAGCCAGCCACATACTGTAGGCCCTATAGTGTAGCCAGTTACATACTGTAGGCCCTATAGTGTATTGTAGCCAGTTACATACTGTAGGCCCTCTAGTTTAGTGTAGCCAGTTACATACTGTAGGCCCTATAGTGTAGCCAGTTGCATACTGTAGGCCCTATAGTGTAGCCAGTTACATACTGTAGGCCCTATAGTGTAGCCAGTTACATACTGTAGGCCCTATAGTGTAGCCAGTTACATACTGTAGGCCCTATAGTGTAGCCAGTTACATACTGTAGGCCCTATAGTGTAGTGTAGCCAGTCACATACTGTAGGCCCTATAGTGTAGCCAGTTACATACTGTAGGCCCTATAGTGTAGTGTAGCCAGTTACATACTGTAGGCCCTATAGTGTAGCCAGTTACATACTGTAGGCCCTATAGTGTAGCCAGTTACATACTGTAGGCCCTATAGTGTAGCCAGTTACATACTGTAGGCCCTATAGTGTAGCCAGTTACATACTGTAGGCCCTATAGTGTAGCCAGTTACATACTGTAGGCCCTATAGTGTAGCCAGTTACATACTGTAGGCCCTATAGTGTAGGTCCAGTTACATACTGTAGGCCCTATAGTGTAGGACCAGTTACATACTGTAGGCCCTATAGTGTAGTGTAGCCAGTTACATACTGTAGGCCCTATAGTGTAGTTAGCCAGTTACATACTGTAGGCCCTATAGTGTAGTGTAGCCAGTTACATACTGTAGGCCCTATAGTGTAGCCAGTTACATACTGTAGGCCCTATAGTGTAGCCAGTTACATACTGTAGGCCCTATAGTGTAGTGTAGCCAGTTACATACTGTAGGCCCTATAGTGTAGCCAGTTACATACTGTAGGCCCTATAGTGTAGCCAGTTACATACTGTAGGCCCTATAGTGTAGTGTAGCCAGTTACATACTGTAGGCCCTATAGTGTAGCCAGTTACATACTGTAGGCCCTATAGTGTAGCCAGTTACATACTGTAGGCCCTATAGTGTAGTGTAGCCAGTTACATACTGTAGGCCCTATAGTGTAGTGTAGCCAGTTACATACTGTAGGCCCTAGTTTAGTGTAGCCAGTTACATACTGTAGGCCCTATAGTGTAGCCAGTTACATACTGTAGGCCCTATAGTGTAGCCAGTTACATACTGTAGGCCCTATAGTGTAGCCAGTTACATACTGTAGGCCCTATAGTGTAGCCAGTTACATACTGTAGGCCCTATAGTGTAGCCAGTTACATACTGTAGGCCCTATAGTGTAGCCAGTTACAAACTGTAGGCCCTATAGTGTAGCCAGTTACATACTGTAGGCCCTATAGTGTAGCCAGTCACATACTGTAGGCCCTATAGTGTAGTGTAGCCAGTTACATACTGTAGGCCCTATAGTTTAGTGTAGCCAGTCACATAGTGTAGGCCCTATAGTGTAGTGTAGCCAGTTACATACTGTAGGCCCTATAGTGTAGCCAGTTACATACTGTAGGCCCTATAGTGTAGCCAGTCACATACTGTAGGCCCTATAGTGTAGCCAGTTACATACTGTAGGCCCTATAGTGTAGCCAGTTACATACTGTAGTCCATATAGTGTAGCCAGTTACATACTGTAGGCCCTATAGTGTAGCCAGTTACATACTGTAGGCCCTATAGTGTAGCCAGTTACATACTGTAGGCCCTATAGTGTAGCCAGCCACATACTGTAGGCCCTATAGTGTAGTGTAGCCAGTTACATACTGTAGGCCCTATAGTGTAGCCAGTTACATACTGTAGGCCCTATAGTGTAGCCAGTTACATACTGTAGGCCCTGTAGTGTAGCCAGTTACATACTGTAGGCCCTATAGTGTAGCCAGTTACATACTGTAGGCCCTATAGTGTAGTGTAGCCAGTTGCATACTGTAGGCCCTATAGTGTAGTGTAGCCAGTCACATACTGTAGGCCCTATAGTGTAGCCAGTTACATACTGTAGGCCCTATAGTGTAGTGTAGCCAGTTAAATACTGTAGGCCCTATAGTTTAGTGTAGCCAGTTACATACTGTAGGCCCTATAGTGTAGCCAGTTACATACTGTAGGCCCTATATTGTAGCCAGTTACATACTGTAGGCCCTATAGTGTAGTCAGTTACATACTGTAGGCCCTATAGTGTAGCCAGTTACATACTGTAGGCCCTATAGTGTAGCCAGTTACATACTGTAGGCCCTATAGTGTAGTGTAGCCAGTTACATACTGTAGGCCCTATAGTGTAGCCAGTTACATACTGTAGGCCCTATAGTGTAGTGTAGCCAGTTACATACTGTAGGCCCTATAGTGTAGCCAGTTACATACTGTAGGCCCTATAGTGTAGCCATCACATACTGTAGGCCCTATAGTGTAGCCAGTTACATACTGTAGGCCCTATAGTGTAGCCAGTTACATACTGTAGGCCCTATAGTGTAGCCAGTTACATACTGTAGGCCCTATAGTGTAGCCAGTTACATACTGTAGGCCCTATAGTGTAGCCAGTTACATACTGTAGGCCCTATAGTCTAGCCAGTTACATACTGTAGGCCCTATAGTGTAGTGTAGCCAGTTACATACTGTAGGCCCTATAGTGTAGCCTGTTACATACTGTAGGCCCTATAGTGTAGCCAGTTACATACTGTAGGCCCTATAGTGTAGCCAGTTACATACTGTAGGCCCTATAGTGTAGCCAGCCACATACTGTAGGCCCTATAGTGTAGCCAGTTACATACTGTAGGCCCTATAGCGTAGCCAGTTGCATACTGTAGGCCCTATAGTGTAGCCAGTTACATACTGTAGGCCCTATAGTGTAGCCAGTTACATACTGTAGGCCCTTTAGTGTAGTGTAGCCAGTTACATACTGTAGGCCCTATAGTGTAGCCAGTTACATACTGTAGGCCCTATAGTGTAGTGTAGCCAGTCACATACTGTAGGCCCTATAGTGTAGCCAGTTACATACTGTAGGCCCTACAGTGTAGCCAGTTACATACTGTAGGCCCTATAGTGTAGCCAGTTACATACTGTAGGCCCTATAGTGTAGCCAGTTACATACTGTAGGCCCTATAGTGTAGCCAGTTACATACTGTAGGCCCTATAGTGTAGCCAGTTACATACTGTAGGCCCTATAGTGTAGCCAGTCACATACTGTAGGCCCTATAGTGTAGTGTAGCCAGTTACATACTGTAGGCCCTATAGTGTAGCCAGTTACATACTGTAGGCCCTATAGTGTAGCCAGTCACATACTGTAGGCCCTATAGTGTAGCCAGTTACATACTATAGGCCCTATAGTGTAGCCAGTTACATACTGTAGGCCATATAGTGTAGCCAGTTACATACTGTAGGCCCTATAGTGTAGCCAGTTACATACTGTAGGCCCTATAGTGTAGCCAGTTACATACTGTAGGCCCTATAGTGTAGCCAGCCACATACTGTAGGCCCTATAGTGTAGTGTAGCCAGTTACATACTGTACGCCCTATAGTGTAGCCAGTTACATACTGTAGGCCCTATAGTGTAGCCAGTTACATACTGTAGGCCCTATAGTGTAGCCAGTTAAATACTGTAGGCCCTATAGTGTAGCCAGTTACATACTGTAGGCCCTATAGTGTAGCCAGTTACATACTGTAGGCCCTATAGTGGAGCCAGTTACATACTGTAGGCCCTATAGTGTAGCCAGTTACATACTGTAGGCCCTATAGTGTAGTGTAGCCAGTTACATACTGTAGGCCCTATAGTGTAGTGTAGCCAGTTACATACTGTAGGCCCTATAGTGTAGCCAGTTACATACTGTAGGCCCTATAGTGTAGCCAGTTACATACTGTAGGCCCTATAGTGTAGCCATCACATACTGTAGGCCCTATAGTGTAGCCAGTTACATACTGTAGGCCCTATAGTGTAGCCAGTTACATACTGTAGGCCCTATAGTGTAGTGTAGCCAGTTACATACTGTAGGCCCTATAGTGTAGTGTAGCCAGTGACATACTGTAGGCCCTATAGTGTAGCCAGTTACATACTGTAGGCCCTATAGTGTAGTGTAGCCAGTTACATACTGTAGGCCCTATAGTGTAGCCAGTTACATACTGTAGGCCCTATAGTGTAGCCAGCCACATACTGTAGGCCCTATAGTGTAGTGTAGCCAGTTACATACTGTAGGCCCTATAGTGTAGCCAGTTACATACTGTAGGCCCTATAGTGTAGCCAGTTACATACTGTAGGCCCTATAGTGTAGCCAGTTACATACTGTAGGCCCTATAGTGTAGCCAGTTACATACTGTAGGCCCTATAGTGTAGCCAGTTACATACTGTAGGCCCTATAGTGTAGCCAGTTACATACTGTAGGCCCTATAGTGTAGCCAGTTACATACTGTAGGCCCTATAGTGTAGCCAGCCACATACTGTAGGCCCTATAGTGTAGTGTAGCCAGTTACATACTGTAGGCCCTATAGTGTAGCCAGTGACATACTGTAGGCCCTATAGTGTAGCCAGTTACATACTGTAGGCCCTATAGTGTAGCCAGTTACATACTGTAGGCCCTATAGTGTAGCCAGTTACATACTGTAGGCCCTATAGTGTAGCCAGTTACATACTGTAGGCCCTTTAGTGTAGCCAGTTACATACTGTAGGCCCTATAGTGTAGTGTAGCCAGTTACATACTGTAGGCCCTATAGTGTAGCCAGTTACATACTGTAGGCCCTATAGTGTAGCCAGTTACATACTGTAGGCCCTATAGTGTAGCCAGTTACATACTGTAGGCCCTATAGTGTAGCCAGTTACATACTGTAGGCCCTATAGTGTAGTGTAGCCAGTTGCATACTGTAGGCCCTATAGTGTAGCCAGTTACATACTGTAGGCCCTATAGTTTAGCCAGTTACATACTGTAGGCCCTATAGTGTAGCCAGTTACATACTGTAGGCCCTATAGTGTAGCCAGTTACATACTGTAGGCCCTATAGTGTAGCCAGTTACATACTGTAGGCCCTATAGTGTAGTGTAGCCAGTTACATACTGTAGGCCCAATAGTGTAGTGTAGCCAGTTACATACTGTAGGCCCTATAGTGTAGCCAGTTACATACTGTAGGCCCTATAGTGTAGTGTAGCCAGTTACATACTGTAGGCCCTATAGTGTAGTGTAGCCAGTTACATACTGTAGGCCCTATAGTGTAGTGTAGCCAGTTACATACTGTAGGCCCTATAGTGTAGTGTAGCCAGTTACATACTGTAGGCCCTATAGTGTAGTGTAGCCAGTTACATACTGTAGGCCCTATAGTGTAGTGTAGCCAGTTACATACTGTAGGCCCTATAGTGTAGCCAGTTACATACTGTAGGCCCTATAGTGTAGCCAGTTACATACTGTAGGCCCTATAGTGGTAGCTAGTTACATACTGTAGGCCCTATAGTGTAGTGTAGCCAGTTACATACTGTAGGCCCTATAGTCTAGCCAGTTACATACTGTAGGCCCTATAGTGTAGCCAGTTACATACTGTAGGCCCTATAGTGTAGCCAGTTACATACTGTAGGCCCTATAGTGTAGCCAGTTACATACTGTAGGCCCTATAGTGTAGCCAGTTACATACTGTAGGCCCTATAGTGTAGCCAGTTACATACTGTAGGCCCTATAGTGTAGTGTAGCCAGTTACATACTGTAGGCCCTATAGTGTAGCCAGTTACATACTGTAGGCCCTATAGTGTAGCCAGTTACATACTGTAGGCCCTATAGTGTAGCCAGTTACATACTGTAGGCCCTATAGTCTAGTGTAGCCAGTTACATACTGTAGGCCCTATAGTGTAGCCAGTTACATACTGTAGGCCCTATAGTGTAGCCAGTTACATACTGTAGGCACTATAGTGTAGTGTAGCCAGTTACATACTGAAGGCCCTATAGTGTAGCCAGTTACATACTGTAGGCCCTATAGTGTAGCCAGTTACATACTGTAGGCCCTATAGTGTAGCCAGTTACATACTGTAGGCCCTATAGTGTAGCCAGTTACATACTGTAGGCCCTATAGTGTAGTGTAGCCAGTTACATACTGTAGGCCCTATAGTGTAGCCAGTTACATACTGTAGGCCCTATAGTGTAGCCAGTTACATACTGTAGGCCCTATAGTGTAGCCAGTTACATACTGTAGGCCCTATAGTCTAGTGTAGCCAGTTACATACTGTAGGCCCTATAGCGTAGCCAGTTACATACTGTAGGCCCTATAGTGTAGTGTAGCCAGTTACATACTGAAGGCCCTATAGTGTAGCCAGTTACATACTGTAGGCCCTATAGTGTAGCCAGTTACATACTGTAGGCCCTATAGTGAAGTGTAGCCAGTCACATACTGTAGGCCCTATAGTGTAGCCAGTTACATACTGTAGGCCCTATAGTGTAGCCAGTTACATACTGTAGGCCCTATAGTGTAGCCAGTTACATACTGTAGGCCCTATAGTGTAGCCAGTTACATACTGTAGGCCCTATAGTGTAGCCAGTTACATACTGTAGGCCCTATAGTGAAGTGTAGCCAGTCACATACTGTAGGCCCTATAGTGTAGCCAGTTACATACTGTAGGCCCTATAGTGTAGTGTAGCCAGTTACATACTGTAGGCCCTATAGTGTAGCCAGTTACATACTGTAGGCCCTATAGTGTAGCCAGTTACATACTGTAGGCCCTATAGTGTAGCCAGTTACATACTGTAGGCCCTATAGTGCACCCGGTGTAGCCAGTCACATACTGTAGGCCCTATAGTGTAGTGTAGCCAGTTACATACTGTAGGCCCTATAGTGTAGCCAGTTACATACTGTAGGCCCTATAGTGTAGTGTAGCCAGTTACATACTGTAGGCCCTATAGTGTAGCCAGTTACATACTGTAGGCCCTATAGTGTAGCCAGTTACATACTGTAGGCCCTATAGTGTAGCCAGTTACATACTGTAGGCCCTATAGTGTAGCCAGTTACATACTGTAGGCCCTATAGTGTAGCCAGTTACATACTGTAGGCCCTATAGTGTAGCCAGTTACATACTGTAGGCCCTATAGTGTAGCCAGTTACATACTGTAGGCCCTATAGTGTAGCCAGTTACATACTGTAGGCCCTATAGTGTAGCCAGTTACATACTGTAGGCCCTATAGTGTAGCCAGTTACATACTGTAGGCCCTATAGTGAAGTGTAGCCAGTCACATACTGTAGGCCCTATAGTGTAGCCAGTTACATACTGTAGGCCCTATAGTGTAGCCAGTTACATACTGTAGGCCCTATAGTGTAGCCAGTTACATACTGTAGGCCCTATAGTGTAGCCAGTTACATACTGTAGGCCCTATAGTGTAGCCAGTTACATACTGTAGGCCCTATAGTGTAGCCAGTTACATACTGTAGGCCCTATAGTGTAGCCAGTTACATACTGTAGGCCCTATAGTGTAGCCAGTTACATACTGTAGGCCCTATAGTGTAGTGTAGCCAGTTACATACTGTAGGCCCTATAGTGTAGCCAGTTACATACTGTAGGCCCTATAGTGTAGCCAGTTACATACTGTAGGCCCTATAGTGTAGCCAGCCCAGCTAGCTGCTACGCTCTCTGACCTTCATTAGCTGTCAGGAGACCAGGAACGTTACTCTGGCATATTCATTTCACTGCTGAAGCGACCTGCGAGCTAATTACCCTTCAGCTTTATGACCAGTGGTAGGCCCAAGTTAACACCATTTAATGGCCACTAATCACTGCCAGCTGCTCTACTTCTTTCCTCCTTCTCCCTGCACCCACTTTTCCTTTCACACTTTATTTTCATAGGCTAGCCTACATGTCTGAGGTACTTCAAACTTAGCCTGGTCCCACATCTGTTTGTGCTTTGCCAACTCCATTGCTGTCATAGTTTGCATGATAGCTCGAACAGACTGGCACTCAGGCTATTTCGAACTACCCCCTTTTCCCTGGCGGAACTTGAACATAATGAACTCTGAGCACCTTACTATACCGTAGCACAGTGTACCCTGGGTAGACTAAAACATAATGAACTGTGAGTACTGTTAATCACTCCCTGTTCTCAGGCACTTTACCCACTGCACTGTTCAAACAGCAAAATTATTGTTTAAGTGACAACTGTATTTTATAAAAATTCCAATCTGGTTTTGGTGCCCACCACAGCACAGAGACAGCCCTAGTTGAAGTGGTAAATGATCTCAGAGCCAACACAGATGCCAAACAGCTCTCTGTCCTTGTACTCTTAGATTTAAGTGATGCGTTCAACTCTGTTAACCATGATGTCCTTCTGGACAGACTGGAGAGGTGGGTTGGCCTCTGTTGACCATGATGTCCTTCTGGACAGACAGGAGAGGTGGGTTGGCCTCTGTTGACCATGATGTCCTTCTGGACAGACAGGAGAGGTGGGTTGGCCTCTGTTGACCATGATGTCCTTCTGGACAGACAGGAGAGGTGGGTTGGCCTCTGTTGACCATGATGTCCTTCTGGACAGACAGGAGAGGTGGGTTGGCCTCTGTTGACCATGATGTCCTTCTGGACAGACAGGAGAGGTGGTTGACCTCTGTTGACCATGATGTCCTTCTGGACAGACTGGAGAGGTGGGTTGGCCTCTGTTGACCATGATGTCCTTCTGGACAGACAGGAGAGGTGGTTGACCTCTGTTGACCATGATGTCCTTCTGGACAGACTGGAGAGGTGGGTTGGCCTCTGTTGACCATGATGTCCTTCTGGACAGACTGGAGAGGTGGGTTGGCCTCTGTTGACCATGATGTCCTTCTGGACAGACTGGAGAGGTGGTTGGCCTCTCCGGTCCAGTTCTAAATTGGTTTAGGACCTATTTAACCGGTCCAGAGTTTTTTGTCACCCTTGGTGAACATAACTCAGAGAAAATACATATCACATGTGATGTTCCACAAGGTTAGATTTTGGGTCCGGTACTGTTCAGTTTATATATGTTACGCCTTGGCAGCGTTATCAGAAAGCACAGCATTGATTTTCACTGCTACTCAGACGATACACAACTTTACAGACAGTGGTCCTCTGTAGCTCAGCTGGTAGAGCACGGCGCTTGTAACGCCAAGGTAGTGGGTTCGATCCCCGGGACCACCCATACACAAAAAAAAATGTATGCACGCATGACTGTAAGTCACTTTGGATAAAAGCGTCTGCTAAATGGCATATTATTATTATTATTATTTTACATTTCTGTGTCGCCAGAGGATTTTAGTTCCACAGATAAATTATTAGACTGTATGATTTAAATACTTGGATGGCTCACAACTTCCTCCAACTAAATCAAGACAAGACCGAGGTACTTATTATTGGAGCCAAAGCACAGAGAGAGAATCTGGCCGCACATTATAATTCACAGGCAATAAAGATAAAACACCAGCTAAAAAAACATGTGTTCTTTTAGATTTTGAACTAAATTTCTCATCACACATCAGGAATGTGACCAAAACAGCTTTTTACCACCTGAGGAACATTGCCAAGGTGTGTCCGTTTCTCTCTCAGGCTGATCCAGAGAGACTCATCCATGCTTTTATTACAAGCAGGCTTGACTACTGTAATGCTCTCCTGTCTGGTCTACCCAAGAAAGCCATTGGTCAACTGCAAAACATACAGAATGCTGCAGCACGGGTACTGACCAAGACCAGAAGGAGAGCACACATTACACCGGTTTTAAGGTCTCTGCACTGGCTGCCTGTGAGTTTTTGAATTAATTTTAAGATTCTTCGATTGGTTTTTAGATCAATCCAGAATACATGTCAGACGTGCATTCATGTTATGTACCCAGGAGTTGGTAAAGCCAAGGAAGCGCTGCACCTCCTTAACCGTGGTTGGAGTCGGCCAATTACGCATGGCTGCAATGCGGTCTCCCTCCATCTCCACACCTGAGGTGGTAATGCGGTATCCGAGGAAGGAGACGGACTGTTGGAAAAACATACACTTCTCGGCCTTGGCATGAAGGTCATTTTCCAACAGTCGGTCCAGCACTTTGCGAACCAGGGACACATGCTCAGAGCGCGTAGCAGAATACACCAGGATGTCATCAGTGTAGACCACCACACCGCGACCAAGCATGTCCCGAAACACCTCGTTCACAAAGGACTGGAAGACGGATGGAGCATTCATCAAACCATAGGGCATCACCAGGTATGTCACGAACGTTGAGAGATGGGTCAGACCAAGGTGCAGCGTGGTATGCGAACATGTTTATTAAACTCAATAAACATAAACAAAACAAGAAACAACGTAACGTGAAGTCCTCCGGCTATACACATACAAGCCTAAACACGGACCAAGGTAGGCAAACAGGCTACTTAAGTATGATCCCCAATCAGAGACAACGAGCGACAGCTGCCTCTGATTGGGAATCACACCCGGCCAAACCTAGAAAATACACATCTAGATCCTAAACATAGAAATACTAACATAGATCCTCACGCCCTGACCAAACCAACTAAAGACAACCGGCCTCTCAAGGCCAGGGCGTGACAAGGTATTCATAATGCCCCGTGGTTGTGCTGAATGCTGTCTTCCACTCATCCCCCTCCCGAACACGCACCAGGTTGTATGCACTCCTGAGATCTAATTTGGTGAAGAAGCGCGCCCCATGCATTGACTCAATCACTGAAGGAATGAGGGGGAGAGGATAACTAAATCTTATCGTCTACTTGTTCAGTGATTGATAATCAATGCACGGGCGCAGACCGCCATCTTTCTTCTTCACAACGAAGAAACTCGAGGAGGCGGGTGAAGTGGAGGGAGGTATACGGTGGGGAAAAAAAGTATTTAGTCAGCCACCAATTGTGCAAGTTCTCCCACTTAAAAAGATGAGAGAGGCCTGTAATTTTCATCATAGGTACACGTCAACTATGACAGACAAAATGAGAAAAAGAAATCCAGAAAATCACATTGTAGGATTTTTAATGAATTTATTTGCAAATTATGGTGGAAAATAAGTATTTGGTCAATAACAAAAGTTTCTCAATAATTTGTTATATACCCTTTGTTGGCAATGACACAGGTCAAACGTTTTCTGTAAGTCTTCACAAGGTTTTCACACACTGTTGCTGGTACTTTGGCCCATTCCTCCATGCAGATCTCCTCTAGAGCAGTGATGTTTTGGGGCTGTCGCTGGGCAACACAGACTTTCAACTCCCTCCAAAGATTTTCTATGGGGTTGAGATCTGGAGACTGGCTAGGCCACTCCAGGACCTTGAAATGCTTCTTACGAAGCCACTCCTTCGTTGCCCGGGCGGTGTGTTTGGGATCATTGTCATGCTGAAAGACCCAGCCACATTTCATCTTCAATGCCCTTGCTGATGGAAGGAGGTTTTCACTCAAAATCTCATGATACATGACCCCATTCATTCTTTCCTTTACACGGATCAGTCGTCCTGGTCCCTTTGCAGAAAAAACAGCCCCAAAGCATGATGTTTCCACCCCCATGCTTCACAGTAGGTATGGTGTTCTTTGGATGCAACTCAGCATTCTTTGTCCTCCAAACACGACGAGTTGAGTTTTTACCAAAAAGTTATATTTTGGTTTCATCTGACCATATGACATTCTCCCAATCCTCTTCTGGATCATCCAAATGCACTCTAGCAAACTTCAGACGGGCCTGGACATGTACTGGCTTAAGCAGGGGGACACATCTGGCACTGCAGGATTTGAGTCCCTGGCGGCGTAGTGTGTTACTGATGGTAGGCTTTGTTACTTTGGTCGCAGCTCTCTGCAGGTCATTCACTAGGGTCCCCCCGTGTGGTTCTGGGATTTTTGCTCACCGTTCTTGTGATCATTTTGACCCCACGGGGTGAGATCTTGCGTGGAGCCCCAGATCGAGGGAGATTATCAGTGGTCTTGTATGTCTTCCATTTCCTAATAATTGCTCCCACAGTTGATTTATTCAAACCAAGCTGCTTACCTATTGCAGATTCAGTCTTCCCAGCCTGGTGCAGGTCTACAATTTTGTTTCTGGTGTCCTTTGACAGCTCTTTGGTCTTGGCCATAGTGGAGTTTGGAGTGTGACTGTTTGAGGTTGTGGACAGGTGTCTTTTATACTGTTAACAAGTTCAAACAGGTGCCATTAATACAGGTAACGAGTGGGGGACAGAGGAGCCTCTTAAAGAAGAAGTTACAGGTCTGTGAGAGCCAGAAATGTTGCTTCTTTGTAGGTGACCAAATACTTATTTTCCACCATAATTTGCAAATAAATTCATAAAAAATCCTACAATGTGATTTTCTGGATTTTTTTTTCTCAATTTGTCTGTCATAGTTGACGTGTACCTATGATGAAAATTACAGGCCTCTCTCATCTTTTTAAGTGGGAGAACATGCACAATTGGTGGCTGACTAAATACTTTTTTTCCCCACTGTATACCCCTGGCCCAGGGACTCGGTGACGTATGTTACCATAGCCTCCGTTTCAGCCTGCGACAGGGGGTACACATGACTCCTGGGAGGTACAGCGTCTACCCGAAGGTTTATCGCGCCCGATGTAGTGGTAATTTTGTCGCATGCGTCTTATACAACGCGTGCGCCAGATCGAGGTATTCGGGGGTCTGGACTTTCCACCGTGGTTGCACCAACGGAAATACCCAGACACCTACCCTGACACTCTCGCGGCCACCCCGTGGGAACCCTCTGCGGCCATGAGAAGGTGGGGGTGTGGAGTGCTAGCCAAGGGATACCTAATACCACAGGGAAAGCAGGAGATTCAATAATAGAAAAAGTAACCTGCTCACAATGAGTCTCCTGGGTGATCATTGTGACTGGTACAGTAACTTCCTTAACAAACCCAGACCCTAATGGTCGACCATCAAGTGCTCTGATGGGGAGTGGAATGGACAGGGGAACCAATGAAATGCCTTGACGGCGTGAGAATGCCCCATCCATAAAGTTCCCAGCTGCGCCTGAATCGACTAGCACCTTACACTGGGGAACTACCATGTGGTCGGGAAAGTAGATGGGTAGGGTACAGTGCACAGCAGAGGGCTCTGAATGAGTGTGGGTGTTCGATACCTGGGGTGATGCGAGAGTGCCCTGCCTGCCGCCTCCAGACCCAAAAGAGCGTTGACAACTATGTGTGGTGTACTGTCCCTTCGTGCCACCAGAGTGGCGCTGTCGCTGTCGTCCTCCGCTCTCTCAGATGGCGGCTCCACCCAGCTCCATCAGCTCGGGATCCGAGTCATCCAGGGTGGAAGCGGGCAGACCGCTACAGAGACTTCCTCTGGCTGCCAGCAGGGTGTCCAAACGGATGGCCATGTCCACCAGTTGCATGAAAGACAACATGGTGTCCTGGCAGGCTAGCTCCTGTCGGACATCCTCCCACAGATGGCACCGGAAATGGTCGATCAGGGCCTGCTCGTTCCACCTGGACCCCGCTGCAAGAGTCCGAAACTCCAACGCGAAGTCCTGCGCGGTCCTCGTCCCCTGCCTCAGGTGGACCAGCCGCTCGCCCGCCTCTCGACCCTCGGGCGGGTGATCGAAGACCGCCCGAAAGAGGCGAGCGAACTCCCCGTAGTTCTCCAACACGGCTCCTCCTTCATTCCAAACCGTGTTGGCCCACTCCAGGGCTTTCCCCCGAGAGGCAGGAAACGAGGACGGACACCTTCTCCCGCTCCGATGGGGCCGGCCTGATGCTGGAGAAGTAGAACTCCAGTTGGAGGAGGAATCATTGGCAGAGCGCCGCCGTCCCGTCGAACGCCCGTGGTCGGGATATCTGGATCCCTCCGGGTGCTGGGGTGTAGGTGGCTGGATCCGGTTGGCCAGCTGGACTCGACAGATCAGGTCCTCTCCTCTCCAGGCATTGGACGACCTGAAGAACCCGTTCCATCGCTTCCCCCAAGCTGGTCAGCATCGTTGAATGCTCCTGGACCCGTGCTACGACTCCAGGCATGCGCTCCTCTCCCGCTGACTCCATTGCGGGTGGGTGATTCTTTGATGAGTGTGATTTAGAAGGAGTCAGGCGCAGGAGGGTAAATCACCGAATACAGAGTTTATTCCGTCGTACACAATTGCGCTGGATAGCGACACACGGAAACAGGCACAGGGGAAACTATCTACCCTGGCAATACATGGTACGGGATATTCCAACAATATACAGGCACAGGGGAAACTATCTACCCCGGCAATACAAAGGGCGAGTAGCTCCACCGAGCTACACTACTCTAACAATAAACAATCACCCACAAGGACAAGGGGGGCAGAGGGAACACTTATACACAGACTAATGAGGGGATAAGAACCAGGTGTGTGTAATTGACAAGACAAGACAAATGGAATGATGATATATGGAGCGGCAGTGGCTTGTAAGCCGGTGACGACGAACGCCGAAGCCTGCCCGAACATGGAGGGGAGGCAGCCTTGGCAGAAGTCGTGACACTCAGGTCCTCTGGCATTGGCCTTTTAACTATCCCAAAGCCTAGGACCAAGAGGCATGGAGACGCAGCCTTTAGTTACTATGCCCCCAGCCTCTGGAATAGCCTGCCAGAGAAGCTGAGGGGGGCTGAAACTGTAGACATATTTAAAAGCGATCTTAAGACACACCTTTTCAGCTTTTCTTTTCCTCAGGGTGCTTTTTAGTTGTTCAGTTTGTCATTCTTTTGTTTTTTGTCTTATGTTTGTTGTGTAGTAAATATTTCTTGTTTTTTATTTGTTTATTCCTGTAAAGCACATTGCGTTGCATTACATGTCTGAAATATGCTTGATTTGATTTGACTTACCCAGAAACACTCAGATGTAATCGCTGCCAAAGGTACTTCTACTCAGGGGTGTGAATACTTATGTAAATGAGATATTTCTTTATTTCATTTTCAATCAATTTGAAAAAAACATGTTTTCACTTTGTCATTGTGGGGTATTGTGTGTAGGTCGGTGAGAAAAAAACAAACTATTTAATCCATGTAACACAACAAAATGTGGAATAAGTCAAGGGTTGTGAATACTTTCTGAAGGCAGCACTGTGAATACTTTCTGGAGGCAGCACTGTGAATACTTTCTGGAGGCAGCACTGTGAATACTTTCTGGAGGCAGCACTGTGAATACTTTCTGGAGGCAGCACTGTGAATACTTTCTGAAGGCAGCACTGTGAATACTTTCTGAAGGCAGCACTGTGAATACTTTCTGAAGGCAGCACTGTGAATACTTTCTGAAGGCAGCACTGTGAATACTTTCTGAAGGCAGCACTGTGAATACTTTCTGAAGGCAGCTCTGTGAATACTTTCTGAAGGCAGCACTGTGAATACTTTCTGAAGGCAGCACTGTGAATACTTTCTGAAGGCAGCACTGTGAATACTTTCTGAAGGCAGCACTGTGAATACTTTCTGAAGGCAGCACTGTGAATACTTTCTGAAGGCAGCACTGTGAATACTTTCTGAAGGCAGCACTGTGAATACTTTCTGAAGGCAGCACTGTGAATACTTTCTGAAGGCAGCACTGTGAATACTTTCTGAAGGCAGCACTGTGAATACTTTCTGAAGGCAGCACTGTACAAGGAGTACTAGTACCGAGTCAATGTGCAGGGGCACGAGGTAATTGAGGTAATATGTACATGTAGGTAGGGGTAAAGTGACTATACATAGATAATAAACAGAGAGTAGCAGCAGCGTATGTGAAGGAATGTGTGTGTGTGTGCGTGGGGCCTCAATATGTGTGTGTGTGTGTGTTTTGTGTGTGTGGGTAGAGTCCAGTGTGTGGGTAGAGTCCAGTGCAAGAGAGTTAATGGAAAAAAGGATCAATGCAGGTTTTCCAGGTAGCCATGATTAGCTATTTATCAGCCTTGTTTAGCAGACTTCTGGCTTAGGAGTAGAATCTGTTCAGGAGCCTTTTGGACCTTGACTTGGCGCTCCGGTACTTGGTGCTCCATTTTTAGGGCCTTCCTCTGACACCGCCTGGTATAGAGGTCCTGGATGGCAGAGGTCTTCCTCTGACACCGCCTGGTATAGAGGTCCTGGATGGCAGGGAGTTCGGCCCAGTGCGGTCTTGATTTGCTGGTTTGTTGTTTTTATTGATTAGCCTAGCAGTGTGTGTGTTGTGTGTGTATGTGAGTGTGTGTGTGTGTGTGTGTGTGTGTGTGCTCTCACAGTGTTCCTTCCCTCCCTGCCAACTGAACGGTTGCCAAGGGGAGTAGGAGTGAACTCTGAAGCCTCGGCTCGGTTTCTACGCTGAACAGCTGTCTCACATGTGCTCTGGATCGATATAAACAAAACAAACATGGCCTCCCCCTCAGACTGACGCTGTGTCCCAAATGGCAGCCTATTCCCTACTAATTAGAGCCCATAAGGAAAAAGGTGCCATTTGCAGACTGAGACTGGATTGACAGGTCTGATTCACTGGGTGCCACCGGTGGGGAAAATGAATAATAATCAACAGATAGATGATATCCTACCGGGTTAGTGGTGGGGGAGGGAGATAGGGTTAGTGGTGGGGGAGGGAGATAGGGTTAGTGGTGGGGGAGGGAGATAGGGTTAGTGGTGGGGGAGGGAGATAGGGAGAGAAACATAATTCACCTCCGACTGAAACTCACAACAGGACTACCCATAATAGCAGACACACACAGACGCACACAGTGTGATTTGAGGATTAAAGCTGTGTGACTTTTACACAAACTGTCTGCCAGTAGAGTACTACCACTACATAGATCATTAGTGGAGGTTATAGTTGTGTTACTACAGAACATAGATCATTAGTGGAGGTATATTTTTGTTAATACAGAACATAGATCTTTAGTTCATTATACACTTCGGAAAGTATTCAGACCCCTTGATTTTTTCTTCATTTTGTTACAGCATTATTCTAAAATCGATTAAATACATAAAAATCCTCAGCAATCTACACACAATACCCCATAATGACAAACCGAAAAGAAATGTTTAGAAATGTTTGCAAATTTATAAAAAAAAATCAAACAGAAATACCTTTTTTACATAATTATTCAGACCCTTTACTATGAGACTCGAAATTGAGCTCAGGTTCATCCTGTTTCCATTGATCATCCATGAGACGTTTCTCCAACTTGATTGGAGTCCACCTGTGGTAAATTCTATTGATAGGACATGTCTATATAAGGTCCCACGGTTGACAGTGCATGTCAGAGCAAAAACCAAGCCATGAGGTTGAAGGAATTGTCCGTAGAGCTCCGAGACAGGATTGTGCCAAGGCACAGATCTGGGAAAGGGTACTAAAAAATTTCTGGAGCATTGAAGGTCCCCAAGAACACAGTGGCCTCCATCATTCTTAAATGGAAGATGTTTGGAACCACCAAGACTCTTCCTAGAGCTGGCTGCCCGGCCAAACTGAGCAATCAGGGGAGAAGGGCCTTGGTCAGGGAGGTGACCAAGAACCCAATGGTCACTCTGACAGAGCTCTAGAGTTCCTCTGTGGAGATGGGAGAACCTTCCAGAAGGACAACCATCTCTGCAGCACTCCACCAATCAGGCCTTTATGGTAGAGTGGCCAGAATGAAGCCACTCCTTAGTAAAAGGCACATGACAGCCCTCTTGGAGTTTGCCAAAAGGCACCTAAAGACTCTCAGACCATGAGAAACAAGATTCTCTGGTCTGACGTAACCAAGACTGAATGCCAATCGTCACGTCTGGAGGAAACCTTGCACCATCCCTACGGTGAAGCATGGTGGTGGCAGCATCATGCTGTGGGGATATCTTTCAGCGGGAGGGACTGGGAGACTATTGAGTATCAAGGCAATGCAATTTGGAATGTCAGGCTAGCTTTAGAGGAGTCGGTCAATACAACGTGAAGCAGCAAAGACGCTACCATGGGCGGGATACTAACCGGCTAAGAGTTTCATCTTTACGTCTGGAATACATTACATTCTGATACTAACAGGCTAAGAGTTTCATCTTTACGTCTGGAATACATTACATTCTGATACTAACAGGCTAAGAGTTTCATCTTTACGTCTGGAATACATTACATTCTGATACTAACAGGCTAAGAGTTTCATCTTTACGTCTGGAATACATTACATTCTGATACTAACAGGCTAAGAGTTTCATCTTTACGTCTGGAATACATTACATTCTGATACTAACAGGCTAAGAGTTTCATCTTTTACGTCTGGAATACATTACATTCTGATACTAACAGGCTAAGAGTTTCATCTTTACGTCTGGAATACATTACATTCTGATACTAACAGGCTAAGAGTTTCATCTTTACGTCTGGAATACATTACATTCTGATACTAACAGGCTAAGAGTTTCATCTTTACGTCTGGAATACATTACATTCTGATACTAACAGGCTAAGAGTTTCATCTTTACGTCTGGAATACATTACATTCTGATACTAACAGGCTAAGAGTTTCATCTTTACGTCTGGAATACATTACATTCTGATACTAACAGGCTAAGAGTTTCATCTTTACGTCTGGAATACATTACATTCTGATACTAACAGGCTAAGAGTTTCATCTTTACGTCTGGAATACATTACATTCTGATACTAACAGGCTAAGAGTTTCATCTTTACGTCTGGAATACATTACATTCTGAACAATGCTTTGATGTTGTAAACGGATTGCAAACGGATCGTGAGAAGGTTGTCATGAGGTTAACCTTGTCAACCTAAAATTAATTTACCGGTTTGCTGTTCTGTACATTATATACTGTATAACTAAAACACAACACTCCATTATCTGAGGTGATTTTTGTTCTTCTTATTCAGTGTATTAGAAGTCATAGCTTTATCCCTTGACTGCTAATCAACCAAACAACAATTAAAGAGGAAGTTCACCCCAAAACCCTTCTGGGCCCTTCATAACACTTGACTGGCTGTTTGTCAATACCCCAGACAGTTTTTAGATCCATTGATGTATTTACACTACCAGTCAAAAGTTAGGACACACCTACTCATTCAAGGGTTTTTCTTTATTTTTACTATTTTCTACATTGTAGAATAATAGTGAAGACATCAAAACTATGAAATAAGACATATGGAATCATGTAGTAACCAAAAAAGTGTTAAACAAATCAAAATATATTTTATATTTGAGATTCTTCAAATTGCCACCCTTTGCCTTGATGACAGCTTTGCACACTCTTGGCATTCTCTCAACCAGCTTCACCTGGAATGCTTTTCCAACCGTCTTGAAGGAGTTCCCACATATGCTGAGCACTTGTTGGCTGCTTTTCCTTCACTCTGCCGTCCGACTCATCCCAAACCATCTCAATTGGGTTGAGGTTGGGGGATTGTGGAGGTCATCTGATGCAGCACTCCATCACTCTCCTTCTTGGTAAAATAGCCCTTACACAGCCTGGAGGTGTGTTGGGTCATTGTCTGTATTTTTTATTTATTTCAACTTTATTTAACCAGGTAAGCCAGTTGAGAACAAGTTCTCATTTACAACTGCGACCTGGCCAAGATAAAGCAGTGCGATAAAAACAACAACACAGAGTTACATATGGGGTAAACAAAAACATACAGTCAATAACACAATAGAAAAAATATATACAGTGTGTGCAAATGTAGCAAGTTATGGAGGTAAGGCAATAAATAGGCCATAGTGCAAAATAATTACAATTAGTATTAACACTGGAATGATAGATGTGCAAGAGATGATGTGCAGATAGAGATACTGGGGTGCAAATGAGCAAAATAAATAACAATATGGGGATGAGGTAGTTGGGTGGGCTAATTTCAGAATGGCTGTGTACAGGTGCAGTGATCGGTAAGCTGCTCTGACAACTGATGCTTAAAGTTAGTGAGGGAGATAAGAGTCTCCAGCTTCAGAGATTTTTGCAATTCGTTCCAGTCATTGGCAGCAGAGAACTGGAAGGAATGGCGGCCAAAGGAGGTGTTGGCTTTGGGGATGACCAGTGAGATATACCTGCTGGAGCGCAGACTACAGGTGGGTGTTGCTATGGTGACCAGTGAGCTAAGATAAGGCGGGGATTTGCCTAGCAGTGATTTATAGATGGCCTGGAGCCAGTGGGTTTGGCGACGAATATGTAGTGAGGACCAGCCAACAAGAGCGTACAGGTCACAGTGGTGGGTAGTATATGGGGCTTTGGTGACAAAACGGATGGCACTGTGATAGACTACATCCAATTTGCTGAGTAGAGTGTTGGAGGCTATTTTGTAAATGACATCGCCGAAGTCAAGGATCGGTAGGATAGTCAGTTTTACTAGGGCATGTTTGGCAGCATGAGTGAAGGAGGCTTTGTTGCGAAATAGGAAGCCGATTCTAGATTTAACTTTGGATTGGAGATGCTTAATGTGAGTCTGGAAGGAGAGTTTACAGTCTAACCAGACACCTAGGTATTTGTAGTTGTCCACATACTCTAGGTCAGACCCGTCGAGAGTAGTGATTCTAGTCGGGTGGGCGGGTGCCAGCAGCGTTCGATTGAAGAGCATGCATTTAGTTTTACTAGTGTTTAAGAGCAGTTGGAGGCTACTGAAGGAGTGTTGTATGGCATTGAAGCTCGTTTGGAGGTTTGTTAACACAGTGTCCAATGAAGGGCCAGATGTATACAAAATGATAGTCCCACTAAGCCCAAACCAGATGGGGTCCAATTTGTAAGTCGCTCTGGATAAGAGCGTCTGCTAAATGACGTAAATGTAAATGTAAATGGATGGCATATTGCTTCAGAATGCTGTGGTAGCCATGCTGGTTAAGAGTGCCTTCAATTCTAAATCAATCACAGACAGTGTCACCTGCAAAGCACCCCCACACCATAACACCTCCTCCTCCATGCCTTACGATGGGAACTAAACATGCGGAGATCATCCGTTCACCCACACTGCGTCTCACAAAGACACGGCGGTTGGAGCCAAAAATCTCAAATTTGGACTCCAGACCAAAGGACAGATTTCCACCGGTCTAATGTCCATTGCTCTTGTTTCTTGGCCCAAGCAGGTCTCTTCTTCTTATTGGTGTCCTTTAGTAGTGGTTTCTTTGCAGCAATTCGACCATGAAGGCCTGATTCACACAGTATCCTCTGAACAGTTGATGTTGAGATGTGTCTGTGACTTGAACTCTGTGAAGCATTTATTTGGACTGCAATATCTGAGGCTGGTAACTCTAATGAACTTATCTTCTGCAGCAGAGGTAACTCTGGGTCTTCCATTCCTGTGGCGGTCCTCATGAGAGCCAGTTTCATCAGAGAGCTTGATGGTTTTTGCGACTGCAAAGAAAAAAGTTATTGAAATGTTCCTTATTAACTGGCCTTCATGTCTTAAAGTAATGATGGACTGTCGTTTCTTTTTGATTATTTGAGCTGTTCTTGCCATAATACGGACTTGGTCTTTTACCAAATAGGGCTATCTTCTGTTTACCCCCCCTTGTCACAACACAACTGATTGGCTCAAACACATTAAGGAAAGAAATTCCACAAATTAACTTTTAACAAGGCACACCTGTTAATTGAAATGCATTCCAGATGACTACCTCATGAAGCTGGTTGAGAGAATGCCAAGAGTGTGCAAAGATGTCATCAAGACAAAGGGTGGCTATTTGAAGAATCTCAAAAATAAAATATATTTTGATTTGTTTAACACTTTTTTTGGTTACTACATGATTCCATGTGTGTTATTTCATAGTTTTGATGTATTCTCTATTATTCTACAATGTAGAAAATAGTACAAATAAAGAAAAACCCTTGAATGAGTAGGTGTGTCCAAACTTTTGACCGGTAGTGTATATGTAGGTAATAAGAAACCCCATGAAACAATAGTTAGACCAGGAATTTACAAACATGTTCCTGGAGAGCAACCATCTTGTAGGTTGCCACTCCAACAGGGTTGGGTTGGGTTAAAAACCTATAGCTCTCTAGAACCGTGGGGTTATTTTAAAACACAGAGAAGATCTCAACTACATAGTGTTTGTGTCCTCATCTCCTTCTCAAAACACATTTTCATGAGAAAGCCAGAGGAGACAAGGAGAGAGGACCAGAGGAGACAAGGAGAGAGGACCAGAGGAGACAAGGAGAGAGGACCTCTGTCTTTCCTCATCCAATGTGTTTTGAGAAGGAGATGAGGAGGGAGGGCGTGAGGAGAATGCAACTGAGATCTTCCCACAGATTCCTACTCATTACTCCATGTGCTGGCTCACGCCTGGGAGGAAGGCAGCCCGGTTCCAAAACTTCACCCGGTGCAAAACATGACTACCCGGGCGCCCTGGCCAGATTAATCGAATCCCCTCATTGAGTAGAAAATGTGTTCCCGTTCAAGACAATGGTGGCATAATGGGTGGACTGCCAGCCATTGCGAATGTACCCATAGGAGCAAAGTAGGAAGTAAAAGCAGGAAGTAAAAGCAGGAAGTGTACCCTTCAATCTGTGCTGTGATTTGTTGATTCAACGCAACTGACATTACAAAACATCCATTCCATTGCATGAGCCACATCAGTTAGCATCATTTGTATGAACACTCTACATTCCCATGGAAATGATTGCATCGCGTACGGCAAGCGGTACCGATTCGCCAAGTCTGGAACCAACAGGACCCTGAACAGCTTCTACCCCCAAGCCATAAATAAGACTGTTAAATAGTTCACCAAATAGCTACCCGGACTATCTGCATTGACCCTTTTTGCACTAACTCTTTTGACTCATCCCATACGCTGCTGCTACTGTTTTTTATCTGTCACTATATTCCTAGTTATATTGTATGTACAGTGGGGAAAAAAAGTATTTAGTCAGCCACCAATTGTGCAAGTTCTCCCACTTAAAAAGATGAGAGAGGCCTGTAATTTTCATCATAGGTACACGTCAACTATGACAGACAAAATGAGAAGAAAAAAAATCCAGAAAATCACATTGTAGTATTTTTAATTAATTAATTTGCAAATTATGGTGGAAAATAAGTATTTGGTCAATAACAAAAGTTTCTCAATACTTTGTTATATACCCTTTGTTGGCAATGACACAGGTCAAACGTTTTCTGTAAGTCTTCACAAGGTTTTCACACACTGTTGCTGGTATTTTGGCCCATTCCTCCATGCAGATCTCCTCTAGAGCAGTGATGTTTTGGGGCTGTCGCTGGGCAACACAGACTTTCAACTCCCTCCAAAGATTTTCTATGGGGTTGAGATCTGGAGACTGGCTAGGCCACTCCAGGACATTGAAATGCTTCTCACGAAGCCACTCCTTCGTTGCCCGGGTGGTGTGTTTGGGATCATTGTCATGCTGAAAGACCCAGCCACGTTTCATCTTCAATGCCCTTGCTGATGGAAGGAGGTTTTCACTCAAAATCTCACGATACATGGCCCCATTCATTCTTTCCTTTACACGGATCAGTCGTCCTGGTCCCTTTGCAGAAAAACAGCCCCAAAGCATGATGTTTCCACCCCCATGCTTCACAGTAGGTATGGTGTTCTTTGGATGCAACTCAGCATTCTTTGTCCTCCAAACACGACGAGTTGAGTTTTTACCAAAAAGTTATATTTTGGTTTCATCTGACCGTATGACATTCTCCCAATCCTCTTCTGAATCATCCAAATGCACTCTAGCAAACTTCAGACGGGCCTGGACATGTTCTGGCTTAAGCAGGGGGACACGTCTGGCACTGCAGGATTTGAGTCCCTGGCGGCGTAGTGTGTTACTGATGGTAGGCTTTGTTACTTTGGTCCCAGCTCTCTGCAGGTCATTCACTAGGGCCCCCCGTGTGGTTCTGGGATTTTTGCTCACCGTTCATTTTGACCCCACGGGGTGAGATCTTGCGTGGAGCCCCAGATCGAGGGAGATTATCAGTGGTCTTGTATGTCTTCCATTTCCTAATAATTGCTCCCACAGTTGATTTCTTCAAACCATGCTGCTTACCTATTGCAGATTCAGTCTTCCCAGCCTGGTGCAGGTCTACAATTTTGTTTCTGGTGTCCTTTGACAGCTCTTTGGTCTTGGCCATAGTGAAGTTTGGAGTGTGACTGTTTGAGGTTGTGGACAGGTGTCTTTTATACTGATAACAAGTTCAAACAGGTGCCATTAATACAGGTAACGAGTGGAGGACAGAGGAGCCTCTTAAAGAAGACGTTACAGGTCTGTGAGAGCCAGAAATCTTGCTTGTTTGTAGGTGACCAAATACTTATTTTCCACCATAATTTGCAAATAAATTCATAAAAAATCCTACAATGTGATTTCCTGCTTTTTTTTCTTCTAAATTTGTCTGTCATAGTTGACGTGTACCTATGATGAAAATTACAGGCCTCTCTCATCTTTTTAAGTGGGAGAACTTGCACAATTGGTGGCTGACTAAATACTTTTTTTCCCCACTGTACATATCTACCTCCATTACCTGGTACCCCTGGACATGGACTCAGTCCTGGTACTCCCTGTATATAGCCATGTTATTACCTGGTACCCCTGGACATGGACTCAGTACTGGTACTCCCTGTATATAGCGGGGTGATGTTGGGAGGTAGGTCTGGTGTCCATCTGGGTAATGTTGGGAGGTAGGTCTGGTGTCCACCAGGGTGATGTTGGGAGGTAGGTCTGGTGTCCACCAGGGTGATGTTGGGAGGTAGGTCTGGTGTCCACCAGGGTGATGTTGGGAGGTAGGTCTGGTGTCCACCAGGGTGATGTTGGGAGGTAGGTCTGGTGTCCACCCGGGTGATGTTGGGAGGTAGGTCTGGTGTCCACCAGGGTGATGTTGGGAAGTAGGTCTGGTGGATCAACATTGAAGTCTGGGTCTTTGTATATGACCTGTTTATCTTCCCGCCTCTTGACAGCTTGTTGGACCAATCAGACACTCTTCTCTACCCAGTCCTTGGCCTGTTTGGAATACTCCACACAGCTTCTCGGATCTCCTGAAAGATGTGTAACAGAATAACAAAACCAAAAATAGAAATGGGTCCTAAATGGTCTTTTCTTGCTTCCTCCTGCAAAATGAGTGGAGGAACATTGGGTCCCCTCTTTCATGGTAATGACTGGAGCGGTTTCAGTGGACTGGTATCAAATACATCAAACACATGGTTTCCATGGTTTCCAGGTGTTTGATGCCCTTCCATTCGCTCCGTTTCAGCCATTATTATGAACCGTTCTCCCCTCAGCAGCCTCCACTGAGATAGAAGATGTGAGAAATGTAACAAAGATCAAATCCGAGACCGTATGGTTCATTGTCCTATCCTCATGTCTGTTCCACCACCCCTCTCCTTCCTCCATTCCCTCCCAGGCAGGTAGAAACAGAAAGAGGGATCGGTGATGTTGGCTGGTAGAAAACAGAGTCAGTCACTACATGTCAATTCAGGGCATGAGCTGATATTCAAAATGTTTTATTTGAATTAATGTAAAGGTTGGGCTAGGTTGTTGTCATTACAACTCATGCACCTGCTAGGGCCAGAGCCATATCCTGTATTGATCTATCTGGCTCTGGCTAGGGCTGTGTCCTACTCATGGACCTGCTAGGGTCAGAGCCATATCCTGTATTGATCTATCTGGCTCTGGCTAGGGCTGTGTCCTACTCATGGACCTGCTAGGGCCCGTGGTAGAGCCATATCCTGTATTGATCTATCTGGCTCTGGCTAGGGCTGTGTCCTACTCATGGACCTTAACTAGGGCAAGTCATTTTATGCAACCAATAGCACTACAGAACACTGTGATGCCTAGTAGAAAATAATACACTATTTCTTATCAGTAACGTTATAATGAAAAAGGGAATTGCGTCACAAAGCTAAATAAAAAAACAGTCAGTAGGACAGGATAACGTTACGGTTACAGTAGTAGCTAAGCTAAAAACACCACAAAATAGTTCAGGGAATGGCAAAAAAATAACATTATAAATGACTTTGTGGTGACTAGCTACAGGTGTTAGCAACATACCTTGAATTGTTGGAGCGTTCCGGTCCATGGTGGAAAGACAGTGGGAACAGAACCCGGTTTTAACCGGTCCTCATTGTAGTCAGTGGCCACAAAGTGATCACTGGACACGGTCAACCGCAGCTGGTGAATGACTTCAGGCGTCGTATCGACACCATAAGCAGGATGTGGGACGGCCTGCAGCCATGCCTGACACAAAGCTCCATAGCGGTCAGGAAAAGAGTGGAAATGTGTAGTGTATTTGTATCGGAGCGGAACATTAATGCACTTTATCTTGGCCAACGTCGCTCAGCTACTCTACGACTAACATTATTGACCTATAATATAGGTTGTATGTTGGGAGCTTTTGGGAAAGAGCATAGTTAGAAAGATATGGCATATAGAAGCAAACCGGATGGACATCATGAAAATGATCGGAGAGGTTGAGAGTAGAAGAAGTTCAGGAGCAAAAAATAAATAAATATATATATGTATGTATATATATATATATATATATATATATATATATATATATATATATATATATATATATATATATATAATAAAATTATTGTAAAATTAACTCTGTCCATAAGGTGTAGATAGTAAGTATAGACCGGAAGTAGAAGCCTGGGCGTCGTTGTTCACTAATTTACCCCAAGTAGGGAAAGGATGGTGGGGTTGAAAAGTAATAAAGGGGAGTATATATAAAAAACATGGGGGATTGGAAGTGATGCAGACAATTACATTGATAGAAGATACAATCTATCTGCAATATTAAGCTGATCCATTCCCCACAAAAAAAAAAAAAAAAAAAATGAAAAATACAAAAAATAACATTATTGACCAAGCTTTACTTCAGAGACTACTAACCGCTAGCCTAGCTAGCTACCATCTTTGTTTACTTCAGAGACTACTAACCACTAGCCTAGCTAGCTACCATCTTTGTTTACTTCAGAGATTACTAACCGCTAGCCTAGCTAGCTACCATCTTTGTTTACTTCAGAGACTACTAACCGCTAGCCTAGCTAGCTACCATCTTTGTTTACTTCAGAGATTACTAACCGCTAGCCTAGATAGCTACCATCCTTGTTTACTTCAGAGATTACTAACCGCTAGCCTAGCTAGCTACCATCTTTGTTTACTTCAAAGATTACTAACCGCTAGCCTAGCTAGCTACCATCTTTGTTTCCTTCAGAGATTACTAACCGCTAGCCTAGCTAGCTACCATCTTTGTTTACTTCAGAGATTACTAACCGCTAGCCTAGCTAGCTACCATCTTTGTTTACTTCAGAGATTACTAACCGCTAGCCTAGCTAGCTACCATCTTTGTTTACTTCAAAGATTACTAACCGCTAGCCTAGCTAGCTACCATCTTTGTTTACTTCAGAGATTACTAACCGCTAGCCTAGCTAGCTACCACCTTTGTTTACTTCCTTTCATTCTGATTTCCTTTCTTGAAGACCAATAGTAAGACGCTCCTTCATCTCGCCTCCTGTAATTATCAATTTTAGAACCATGAAGAAGAGTTTTTACCAGATTTATATGGAAGACATTTGCGCACGAAGTAGGTCTTTGTTTTTTATACATAAACACATTTATTTGGTAATTTAATGCTGAGACACCAATCGTTATTTATGTAACAATAAATACACTGTTTTTAATGCATTTGAGGTAATTTCAGAAATTCAGCATTTTGATCAACACTCCCCACACAAGGTCTGGTAGGGCAATATTGATGTTACTCATATTGATGTTACACAGGAAACGGAAACCAGTTGGGACTTACTGTATGAATGTGTGGGTTGACAACATGCCTAGTAAAGTTTGCTTAACTATATATCTTTGTCTGTCGTGACTACAACGCAAAGCATATTGAAACATGGTGGCAGTGGTACTCAAAAGAACATGGATCTCATCGATGTAAAGGAAGAAAACATCCCAATTTGAAAAAGTGCCGCATTTACAGGCTAGTCATCGCACCGAACGTTAACGTTAGCTAGCTATCGTATCCAATAGCTAGCTGGCTATTGGATACAAGCACATTCGTGAGTAGCTAACGTTCCATTCTACGAATAAATCGCCATGGAAAATGCACTGAAACCTCCGGGGAAAATAGACTTTGATGATTGTAATTTAGCACTGACCTGGAAAAGATTGAAAGAGGAATTCAATTTGTACATGGCTCTTACAATGAGAGAAAAACCTGAGGATTACAAAGTGAAGCTACTGTATTATCTCATTGGGGAAAAAGGCATAGAGATTTGTGAGACTCTATGTGTGGGCAGTACAAAAGACAATCTCTCTGTTGAGGAAGTAATTGCAGCAATGGATGCATTTTGTGATCCCAAGAAAAATGAAACAATTGAGAGATATCATTTTTCATGCGAAGTCAGGGCCAAGATGAGAGTTTAGACAAATATCTCACTGAATTGAGGACTCTAGTGGCAACCTGCAACTTTGGAGTAATTACAGACTCTCTTATCAGGGACAGGATTGTGTGTGGCACATGTGACCCACACTTAAGAGAGCGCTTACTCAGAGAGACTGATCTCAGTTTAGAGAAATGCATACAGATTGGCAGAGCTGCAGAACTGTCCAGACAGAGAGCTAAAGTCCTAAATGTGCAGGGCCCTGTAGCAGTGCATGCAGTAACACAGAAAGATAGACCGAGAGGGACAGGAGACCCTACAGAGGGACAGGAGACCATACAGAGGGACAGGAGACCCTACAGAGGGACAGGAGACCCTACAGAGGGACAGGAGACCCTACAGAGGGACAGGAGACCCTACAGAGGGACAGGATACGCTACAGAGGGACAGGAGACCCTACAAAGGGAGAGGAGACCCTACAGAGGGACAGGAGACCCTACAGAGGGACAGGAGACCCTACAGAGGGACAGGAGACGCTACAGAGGGACAGGAGACCCTACAGAGAAGGAGACCCTACAGAGGGACAGGAGACCCTACAGAGGGACAGGAGACGCTACAGAGGGACAGGAGACCCTACAGAGAAGGAGACCCTACAGAGGGACAGGAGACCCTACAGAGGGACAGGAGACCCTACAGAGGGAGAGGAGACCCTACAGAGGGACAGGAGACCCTACAGAGGGACAGGAGACCCTACAGAGGGACAGGAGACGCTACAGAGGGACAGGAGACCCTACAGAGAAGGAGACCCTACAGAGGGACAGGAGACCCTACAGAGGGACATGATACCCTACAGAGGGAGAGGATACCCTACAGAGGGACAGGAGACCCTACAGAGGGACAGGAGACACTACAGAGGGACAGGAGACCCTACAGAGGGAGAGGAGACCCTACAGAGGGACAGGAGACCCTACAGAGGGACAGGAGACACTACAGAGGGACAGGAGACCCTACAGAGGGAGATGAGACCCTACAGAGGGACAGGAGACCCTACAGAGGGACAGGAGACCCTACAGAGGGAGAGGAGACCCTACAGAGGGACAGGAGACCCTACAAGAGGGACAGGAGACGCTAAAGAGGGACAGGAGACCCTACAGAGGGAGAGGAGACCCTACAGAGGGACAGGGGACCCTACAGAGGGACAGGAGACCCTACAGAGGGAGAGGAGACCCTACAGAGGGACAGGAGACCCTACAGAGGGACAGGATACCCTACAGAGGGACAGGAGACCCTACAGAGGGACAGGAGACCCTACAGAGGGACAGAGCATTATACAATGCAGATACTGTGGACGGACACATGAGAGAAAAAGGAAAAATGCCCTGCATATGGACAACAATGTAAATCCTGTGGGAAAAACAATCACTTCTCTACGGTTTGCAAAAGTGCAGGGACCAGCAAGAGAAACAGAGTCCTGGCAATGGAAAATGCGTTAGCTGACTCAGAGAGCGGTGAGGATGTTCTCTGCATCACACTAGGGCCAAAGTCAGAGAGCATCAACGTGGTACAGGAGAAAACCACATACCCCACAATGCAGCTCTCTTTGCAACCATGCTGGTCAACAAAAAGTCAGTCAGATTTCAGCTAGATTGTGGTGCTAGTTGTAACGTTATCCCTGCAAACCTCATAAAAGCCGGTCACCTAGAGCCCTGCAGTCAGGGTATTGGTGATGTATAACAAGAGTACTCTGACGCCACTGGGGAAGTGGTGCCACCTGCTTTATCTTGGCCAGGTCGCAGTTGTAAATGAGAACTTGATCTCAACTGGCTTCCCTGGTTAAATAAAGGTAGAATAAATAAAATAAATAAAAAAGTGCACACTTAGTGATCAATCCATGCAATAAGACAACCTACCGAGTTGAATTCATCGTAGTCAACAAGAACGTGCACAGGCCCATTGTAGGCAGTAAGGCTATCCAGGCAATGGAGTTGATTACTGTGCAGCACCACAACATCCTGGCCATCGAGAAAACAACAGGATCCTGGACTAAAGAGCAAATTAAACGAAGGTACTCTGATGTATTCCAGGGAGATGGATGCTTTCCCGGCAAACTGAAGCTGGAAGTGGATGAGCGAGTGGAGCCCGTCCAGCTGCCAAAGAGAAGAGGGCCAGTAGCACTATATAAACCACTCAGAGGGGAGCTCAGTGGTCTAGAGAATAGAAGGATGGTAAAAGCAGATGAAAAAGGCACAGATTAGATAGGCGGCCTGATCGTAGTGAAGAAAACTGGAAAACTAAGAGTGTGCATTGATCCGAAACCTCTCAACAAGGCGCTCAAGAGGAGCCATTACCCACTTCCCACTGTTAAAGACGTGCTGACAGATATTAACATAACGCGTGTTCTCCACAACCCAATAGAGCAGCTTGTACTACAGTGTGATGCTTCAGAGAGTGGGTTAGGAGCAGCCTTGATGCAGGGAGGACAACCAATAGCATACGCCAGCAGAGCCCTGACGGAGACTGAAAAAGAGGGTATGCACAGATAGAGAAGGAGCTGCTTGCAGTGTTGTTTGGCATGGAGAGGTTCCACCAATTCACATATGGATGAACTGTGGAAGTGCAGTCAGATCACAAGCCTCTAGAGAGCACCATGACAAAGCCTCTCCTCAGCGCACCAAAAAGACTACAACGCATGCTCATGAGACTCCAAAACTATGAGGTCAGTCTCCGATACGTTCCGGGAAAACATGTGGTTCTGGCCGACACCCTGAGCAGGGCGTACCTCACAGAACAAGACAACAGAGACCCTGTGGAGGTCGAAGTGGAATCAATCAATATGATACACTACCTCCCTGGGTCAAGCGAGAGACTAAAGGCCATCCAGAGAGCAACTGAGCTGGACCGGGAGCTCCAGACACTGAAACATGTGATCCTGCAGGGGTGGCCTGAAGTGAAAGAACATTTACCCTTGGAAGTAGACATGTATTTTCACAACAGAGATGAGCTGAGTGTGCAAAATTGAGTTATCTTCAGAGGTGAGCGAGTCGTTGTGCCTGCTGCCCTCAGGTCAGAGATGATGCAGAGAATCCATTCCTCACACATAGGAACAGAGGGATGACTGAGAAGAGCTCGCGAGTGTGTCTACTGGCCGGGAATGCATGAACGCACAGCTGAGAACATACATGGCACTATGTAGCACCTGCACGGCATGGGGTATGAAGCAGCAGAAAGAAACGTTGAGGCCCCACGAAGCGCCAAAGTGTCCCTGGGGAAAAAATAGGGACTCACCTGTTTCCAGTTCAACGACAGAGACTACACGGTCACAGTTGATTATCTCTCCAACTTCTGGAAAGTGGACCATTTGGAGAACACACAGTCGAAAACGGTCATTTGAAAACTGAAGACACACTTTGCACGCTATGGGATACTTGACATATTTTACTCAGACAATGGTTCCCAGTACTCTTCAGACAAGTTCCGAAGTTTCAGCAAGGCTTGGGACTTTACACACAAAACATCGTCTCCAGGATACCCGCAAAGTAATGGGAAAGGGGAATCGGCAGTGAAAACAGCCAAAAGACTGATGGCAAAAGCAAAGAGAGCAGGTGCTGACCCATACTTGGCCATGCTGGATCACAGAAATACCCCGTTAAAAGGAACAGACAGCAGCCCCTGCAATGGTGGTCATGGGAAGACGTACAAAGACACTACTTATAATGAGTGAAAATCTTCTGAGACTGGGGATGGCAAACTGTCAGCTGGAGAAGTTTCAACGAAAGACAGCAGAAACAGGCAAAGTACTACGACACCTCTGCTAAAGATCTCACAGAGCTGCAACGAGATGACAGGGTGAGAGTTCAGCCACTCACAGGACAGAAACAGTGGTGGCAGAGGGCCACAGTAGCCAGACCTGTGGAGCAAACGTCCTACGAGGTGAAGACAGAACAGGGACAAGTCTTCAGGAGGAACAGGCGACACCTGAGGAAGAGCAGAGAAATAGAGGAGGATTTCCCCACTGTTGAGGAGCCTGGCACAGAGCCAGTAAACAGAGCACCAGCTGACAACCAGCAGGGTGCTGAACATAACCTAGAGGTGGACGCTGCACCTCAACAAGTAGATCCAAACATCTCAGGTCAAGCACCTCCTGATGTAATCAACACTCCCCACACAAGGTCTGGTAGGGCCATCCGAAGACCTATACACCTGAAAGACTTTGTGGGAAGGTCAAAATAATAAGATTGAATGGACTGTCAGAGACAGTAAACAAACATTCAGTTCACATTCCAGTTTATTGCAGACATGGACTACAAGCCAAAGTCAGGTGGAGTCTGCCTGTAAATAATTTATTGTAAATAAATAATAATAATAATAATAATAAAAATAGAAAAATAAAAGAGAACATGTAGCAATATTGATGTTACTCATATTGATGTTACTCAGGAAACGGAAACCAGTTGGGACTTACTGTATGAATGTGTGGGTTGACAACATGCCTAGTAAAGTTTGCTTAACTCTATATCTTTGTCTGTCGTGACTACAATGCAAAGCATATTGAAACAGCTACCACCTTTGTTTACTTCAGAGACTACTAACTGCTAGCCTAGCTAGCTACCATCTTTGTTTACTTCAGAGATTACTAACCGCTAGCCTAGCTAGCTACCATCTTTGTTTACTTCAGAGACTACTAACCGCTAGCCTAGCTAGCTACCATCTTTGTTTACTTCAGAGACTACTAACCGCTAGCCTAGCTAGCTACCACCTTTGTTTACTTCAGAGATTACTAACCGCTAGCCTAGCTAGCTACCATCTTTGTTTACTTCAGAGATTACTAACCGCTAGCCTAGCTAGCTACCATCTTTGTTTACTTCAAAGACTACTAACCGCTAGCCTAGCTAGCTACCATCTTTGTTTACTTCAGAGATTACTAACCGCTAGCCTAGCTAGCTACCATCTAGGTTTACTTCAGAGACTACTAACCGCTAGCCTAGCTAGCTACCACCGTTGTTTACTTCAGAGATTACTAACCGCTAGCCTAGCTAGCTACCATCTTTGTTTACTTCAGAGATTACTAACCGCTAGCCTAGCTAGCTACCATCTTTGTTTACTTCAGAGACTACTAACCGCTAGCCTAGCTAGGTACCACCTTTGTTTACTTCAGAGATTACTAACCGCTAGCCTAGCTAGCTACCATCTTTGTTTACTTCAGAGATTACTAACCGCTAGCCTAGCTAGCTACCACCTTTGTTTACTTCCTTTCGTTCTGACTTCCTTTCTTGAAGACCAATAGTAAGACGCTCCTTCATCTCGCCTCCTGTAATTATCAATTTTAGAACCATGAAGAAGAGTTTTTACCAGATTTATATGGTTTTTTATACTTTTTACACATAAACACATTTATTTGGCAATTCAATGCTGAGACACCAGTCATTATTTATGTAAGAATAAATACACTGTTTTTAATGCATTTGAGGTAATTTCAGAAACTCAGCATTTTGATATAAAAATACAGAAATATAAATACTCAAACAATGGACCTAAAAACTGTCTGGGGTACTGAAACAGCCAGGCAAGAGTTAGAAAGGGCCCGGAAGTGTCTTTGGGTGAACTTCACATTTAAGTGCAGAATTTGGTTTGATTAATTTTCTCCTCCTGTTTATCCCAATCAGATATTTCTAAACAGTTTTCATGCAATGTCCCCCTAGCAAAGATTATCGGAATCATTAATTCTTAAAGTGTTATAATCAGAATAATTAATGAATATAATAATTAATTTAAAAAGTGTTGCACTGCTCCTTAATCAGCGTTGATAATTAGATATCACTGATTGGTTATTTTATTAAATCAGGTCTATTGTGCTGTCCCTTCATTAACCAGCCCTTAGCGAGTCCGCAGGAGATCGCCATCACTCCAGGTGTCAGTAACACTGTCTGTCTCTTGTGACATCTGTTTTTCTACTGTGTTGTTTCCTGTTGCCTTGGTAGGCTAACAGATCACACAGAGAACACTTGGTTTTCAGGGGGGTTATATAATGCTCTAGTGTTTTGATCATGTTGTGTTTCCTCCTGTTGTGTCCTATTCAGGGCCAGACAGACACAGATATATTTTCTCTAATAAGACATGGTCCAGGAGAACTGTACAGCCCAACACTGGGTCTAGAAACAGCTTCTCTATAAGACATGGTCCAGGAGAACTGTACAGCCCAACACTGGGTCTAGAAACACCTTCTCTAATAGGACATGGTCCAGGAGAACTGTACAGCCCAACACTGGGTCTAGAAACACCTTCTCTATAAGACATGGTCCAGGAGAACTGTACAGCCCAACACTGGGTCTAGAAACACCTTCTCTATAAGACATGGTCCAGGAGAACTGTACAGCCCAACACTGGGTCTAGAAACACCTTCTCTATAAGACATGGTCCAGGAGAACTGTACAGCCCAACACTGGGTCTAGAAACACCTTCTCTATAAGACATGGTCCAGGAGAACTGTACAGCCCAACACTGGGTCTAGAAACACCTTCTCTATAAGACATGGTCCAGGAGAACTGTACAGCCCAACACTGGGTCTAGAAACACCTTCTCTATAAGACATGGTCCAGGAGAACTGTACAACCCAACACTGGGTCTAGAAACACCTTCTCTATAAGACATGGTCCAGGAGAACTGTACAGCCCAACACTGGGTCTAGAAACACCTTCTCTATAAGACATGGTCCAGGAGAACTGTACAGCCCAACACTGGGTCTAGAAACACCTTCTCTATAAGACATGGTCCAGGAGAACTGTACAGCCCAACACTGGGTCTAGAAACACCTTCTCTATAAGACATGGTCCAGGAGAACTGTACAGCCCAACACTGGGTCTAGAAACACCTTCTCTATAAGACATGGTCCAGGAGAACTGTACAGCCCAACACTGGGTCTAGAAACACCTTCTCTAATAAGACATGGTTCAGGAGAACTGTACAGCCCAACACTGGGTCTAGAAACACCTTCTCTATAAGACATGGTCCAGGAGAACTGTACAGCCCAACACTGGGTCTAGAAACACCTTCTCTATAAGACATGGTCCAGGAGAACTGTACAGCCCAACACTGGGTCTAGAAACACCTTCTCTATAAGACATGGTCCAGGAGAACTGTACAGCCCAACACTGGGTCTAGAAACACCTTCTCTAATAAGACATGGTCCATAATAATTGATATTGTGTATTTTTCGTGTGTATTGTTGTTTAGCATTTTTCAATTATTCAAATGTTTTGAATTACCCACTGGCCATAGCGAACTAGCTAACCTTAGGTCTCTCCGTCAATCAGAAGCAAGGATGGTTCTGTGCTATGTACCGGATTGTAACCAAAAACTCTGTTTTCCAACCTCTATAATCGAGAGGCGTCGCTGGAGCCGTGTTATAAGGTAAGCCCTGTTTGCTAGCTGCTAACAAGCTTTTTCACTCGAGGGGCCCCCTTCCAGCATTGGGGAACATCCCGCCCCCCTGCGCGCGAACTAGCCACGTCTATTTCTATGGGCACAATCACTGTTCATGACACAAACTGTTCCTACCCCTCCTGTTGGTGGAGAGAATCTTGCAGGTTTAAAGCTTATATCCTGCAATTCTACACATTTTGTCATGTGGTGCAAAGAAAATGTTGCAGTTTTAAAGCTAATTTTCTTGCAAATCTATACATTTTACCATGTCTAATGTCTATTCGTGTGAAATTTTAGTGACAAAAAAATTACAACAATATCTACATTAGCTGACATGGGCTGACATGGGTTCGTTGATCTGGACATTTCTGACAAATAGCTCTCTGAGGTATGCAATGACTAACATGACAAGAGAAAATGATAATGCACGACCCAATTTCGAAATTCTACTAATACAACTTTCAAGAGTATGTTTAAAGCGAGACTGAGTTCCTAAATATATATATATATATATATACAGCTCTGAAAAAAATTAAGAGACCACTGCAAATGTTTCTTAAATCGGCATCTCTACATGTATGACAGCCATTCCATTCCAGTGTCTGTTGAATTCCAACACAGGCACACCTCATTCTACTGAATTAGGTACTGATTAGGTGATCACATGAACCAAATCTTATTTAACGAGGAAAAGTATAAAAACCACTGCTGTGGTCATCACTATCCTCTTGCAATAGGACCAGCTGGATGGCAAAAACAGTGCTAATAGTACCTCAAAAGTAATATTAATCAAAAAATAACTATTGACTATGCCAAAAGAGGAAAAGAAGGATTCAATTCAGGCTTTACTGGCAGAAGGATACAGTGAGCGTCAGGTTGCTTCCATCCTTAAAATTTTAATGACGGCGGTTCATAAGAACAAGGTCAAGCAGCAGACATTGGGGACAACAAAGCTACAGACCGGCAGAGGGCGAAAACGACTCTCTACTGACCGGGATGACCGCCAACTAATTCGAATGTCACTCAACAACCGTAGGATGACATCAAGTGACATACAAAAAGAATGGCAAACGGCAGCTGGGTGAAGTGCACGGCGAGGACGGTTCGAAACAGGCTCCTAGGGGCAGGGCTGAAGTCGTGCAAAGCTAGAAAAAAGCCCTTCATCAATGAGAAGCAAAGAAGAGCCAGGCTGAGGTTTGCAAAAGACCATAAGGATTGGACCGTAGAGGACTGGAGTAAGGTCATCTTCTCTGATGAGTCCAATTTTCAGCTTTGCCCAACACCTGGTCGTCTAATGGTTAGACAGAGACCTGGAGAGGCCTACAAGCCACAGTGTCTCGCACCCACTGTGAAATTTGGTGGAGGATCGGTGATGATCTGGGGGTGCTTCAGCAAGGCTGGAATCGGGCAGATTTGTCTTTGTGAAGGACGCATGAATCAAGCCACGTACAAGGTTGTCCTGGAAGAAAACTTGCTTCCTTTAGCTCTGACATTGTTCCCCAACTCTGAGGATTGGTTTTTCCAGCAAGACAATGCGCCATGCCACACAGCCAGGTCAATCAAGGTGTGGATGGAGGACCACCAGATCAAGACCCTGTCATGGCCAGCCCAATCTCCAGACCTGAACCCCATTGAAAACTTCTGGAATGTGATCAAGAGGAAGATGGTAGAATAAGTAGAAGTAGTTTATAGAATAAAACAAAAATGTTATTTTTACCCAAACACATACCTATAAATAGTAAAACCAGAGAAACTGCTAATTTTGCAGTGGTCTCTTAATTTTTTTTTTTCAGAGCTGTATATATAGATATATATATAGATATATATAAAGATTATTATGTATATAGTACCAGTCAAAAGTTTGGACACACCTACTCATTCATTGGTTTTTCTTTATTTTTACTATTTTCTACATTGTAGAATAAAAAACTATGAAATAACACATATGGAATCATGTAGTAACAAATCAATATATATTTGAGATTCTTCAAATAGCCACCCTTTGCCTTGATGACATCTTTGCACACTCTTGGCATTATCTCATCCAGCTTCATGAGGTAGTCATCTGGAATCCATTTCAATTAACAGGTGTGCCTTCTTAAAAGTTAATTTGTGTAATTTCTTTCCTTCTTAATGCGTTTGAGCCAATCAGCATTGTTTTGACAAGGTAGGGGGGGGGGGGAAGAGAGCCCTATTTGGTAAAAGACCAAGTCCATATTATGGCAAGAACAGCTCAAATAAGCAAAGAGAAACGACAGTCCGTCAGTACTTTAAGACATGAAGGTCAGTCAATACGGAACATTTCAAGAACTTTGAAAGTTTCTTCAAGTACAGTTGCAAAAACCATCAAGCACTATGATGAAACTGGCTCTCATGAGGACCGCCACAGGAATGGAAGACCCAGAGGATAAGTTCATTAGAGTTATCAGCCTCAGAAATTGCAGCCCAAACATTTTTAGAATTCAAGGCACACTTAACCAGCATGGCTACCACAGCATTCTGCAGCGATACGCCATCCCATTTGTTTGGGTTTAGTGGGACTATCTTTAGTTTTTCAACAGGACAATGATCCAACACACCTCCAGGCTGTGTAAGGGCTATTTGACCAAGAAGGAGAGTGATGGAGTGCTGCATCAGATGACCTGGCCTCCACAATCCCCCGAACTCAACCCAATTGAGATGGTTTGGGATGAGTCGGACGGCAGAGTAAAGGAAAAGCAGCCAACAAGTGCTAAGCATATGTGGGAATTCCTTCAAGACTGTTGGAAAAGCATTCCAGGTGAAGTTGGTTGAGAGTGTGCAAAGCTGTCATCAAGGCTAAGGGTGGCTATTTGAAGAGTCTCAAACATAAAATATATTTTGATTTGTTTAACACTTTTTTGGTTACTACATGATTCCATGTGTGTTATTTTATAGTCTTGATGTCTTCACTATTATTCTTCAATGTAGAAAATAGTAAAAATAAAGAAAAACCCTTGAATGAGTAGACATGTCCAAACTTTTGACTGGTACTGTACATAGATACAGTGAGGTAAAAAAGTATTTGATCCCCTACTGATGTTGTACGTTTGCCCACTGACAAAGAAATGATCAGTCTATAATTTTAATGGTAGGTTTATTTGAACAGTGAGAGACAGAATAACAATAAAATATTCCAGAAAAACGCATTTCAAAAATGTTATACATTTATTTGCATTTTAATGAGGGAAATAAGTATTTGACCCCCTCTCAATCAGAAAGATTTCTGGCTCCCAGGTGTATTTTATACAGGTAACGAGCTGAGATTAGGAGCACACTCTTAAAGGGAATGCTCCTAATCTCATCTTGTTACCTTTATAAAAGACACCTTTCCACAGAAGCAATCAATCAATCAGATTCCAAACTCTCCACCATGGCCAATACCAAAGAGCTCTCCAAGGATGTCAGGGACAAGATTGTAGACCTACACAAGGCTGGAATGGGCTATAAGACCATCGCCAAGCAGCTTGGTGAGAAGGTGACAACAGTTGGTGCAATTATTCGCAAATGGAAGAAACACAAAATAACTGTCAATCTCCCTCGGCCTGGGGCTCCATGCAAGATCTCACCTCGTGGAGTTGCAATGATCATGAGAACGGTGAGGAATCAGCCCAGAACTACATGGGAGGATCTTGTCAATGATCTCAAGGCAGCTGGGACCATAGTCACCAAGAAATCAATTGGTAACACACTACGCCGTGAAGGACTGAAATTCTGCAGCGCCCGCAAGGTCCCCCTGCTCAAGAAAGCACATATACAGGGCCATCTGAAGTTTGCCAATGAACATCTGAATGATTCAGAGGAGAACTGGGTGAAAGTGTTGTGGTCAGATGAGACCAAAATCATCGAGCTCTTTGGCATCAACTCAACTCGCCGTGTTTGGAGGAGGAGGAATGCTGCCTATGACCCCAAGAACACCATCCCCACCGTCAAACATGGAGGTGGAAACATTATACTTTGGGGGTGTTTTTCTGCTAAGGGGACAGGACAACTTCACCGCATCAAAGGGACGATGGACGGGGCCATGTACCGTCAAATCTTGGGTGAGAACCTCCTTCCCTCAGCCAGGGCATTGAAAATGGGTCGTGGATGGGTAATCCAGCATGACAAAGACCCAAAACACACGGCCAAGGCAACAAAGGAGTGGCTCAAGAAGAAGCACATTAAGGTCCTTGAGTGGCCTAGCCAGTCTCCAGACCTTAATCCCATAGAACATCTGTGGAGGGAGCTGAAGGTTCGAGTTGCCAAACGTCAGCCTCGAAACCTTAATGACTTGGAGAAGATCTGCAAAGAGGAGTGGGACAAAATCCCTGCTGAGATGTGTGCAAACCTGGTGGCCAACTACAAGAAACGTCTGACCTCTGTGATTGCCAACAAGGCTTTTGCCACCAAGTACTAAGTCATGTTTTGTAGAGGGGTCAAATCCGTATTTCCCTCATTAAAATGCAAATCAATTTATAACATTTTTGACATGCGTTTTTCTTGATTTTTTATTCTGTCTCTCACTGTTCAAATAAACCTACCATTAAAATTATAGACTGATCATGTCTTTGTCAGTGGGCAAATGTACAAAATCAGCAGGGGATCAAATACTTTTTTCCCTCACTGTATATATATATATATATATATATATTATTTCAGCTTTTATTTCTTTCATTACATTCCCAGTGGGTCAGAAGTTTACATACACTCAATTAGTATTTGGTAGCATTGCCTTTAAATTGTTTAACTTGGGTCAAACGTTTCGGGTAGCCTTCCACAAGCTTCCCACAATAAATTGGGCGAATTTTGGCCCATTCCTCCTGACAGAGCTGGTGTAACTGAGTCAGGTTTGTAGGCCTCCTTGCTCGAACATGCTTTTTCAGTTCTGCCCACAAATGTTCTATAGGATGGAGGTCAGGGCTTTATGATGGCCACTCCAATACCTTGACTTTGTTGTCCTTAAGCCATTTTGCCACAACTTTGGAAGTATGCTTGGGGTCATTGTCCGTTTGGAAGACCCATTTGCGACCAAGCTTTAACTTCCTGACTGATGTCTTGAGATGTTGCTTCAATATATCCACATAATTTTCCTTCCTCGTGATGCCATCTATTTTGTGAAGTGCACCAGTCCCTCCTGCAGCAAAGCACCCCCACAGCATGATGCTGCCACCCCGTGCTTCACGTTGGGATGGTGTTCTTCGGCTTGCAAGCAGCACCCTTTTTCCTCCAAACATAACAATGGTCATTATGGCCAAACAGTTATATTTTTGTTTCATCAGACCAGAGGACATTTCTCCAAAAAGTAAGATCTTTGTCCCCATGTGCAGTTGCAAACCTTAGTCTGGCTTTTTTATGGAGGTTTTGGAGCAGTAGCTTCTTCCTTGCTGAGTGGCCTTTCAGGTTATGTCGATATAGGACTCGTTTTACTCTGGATACTTTTGTACCTGTTTCCTCCAGCATCTTCACAAGGTCCTTTGCTGTTGTTCTGGAATTGATTTGCACTTTTCGCACCAAAGCACGTTCATTTCTAGGAGACAGAACGCGTCTCCTTCCTGAGCGGTATGACGGCTGCGTGGTCCCATGGTGTTTATACTTGCATACTATTGTTTGTACAGATGAACGTGGTACCTTCAGGCATTTGGAAATTGCTCCCAAGGATGAACCAGACTTGTGGAGGTCTACAATTTTTTTTCGGTGGTCTTGGCTGATTTCTTTTGATTTTCCCATGATGTCAAGCAAAGAGGCACTGAGTTTGAAGGTAGGCAACAATTGTTGGAAAAATTACTTGTGTCATGCACAAAGTAGATGTCCTAACCGACTTGCCAAAACTATAGTTTGTTAACAAGACATTTGTGGAGTGGTTGAAAAATTAATTTTAATGACTCCAACCTAAGAGTATGTTAACTTCCGACTTCAACTGTATTTGGAACTGTATGAAAGTCATTTTATTTCTGTTTCAAACCATTTTAAAAAATTGAGAGTTGGAGGGAGAGAGAGAGAGTTGGAGGGAGAGAGAGAGAGAGTTGGAGGGAGAGAGAGAGAGAGTTGGAGGGAGAGAGAGAGAGAGTTGGGGAAGAGAGAGCGAGTTGGAGGGAGTGAGAGAGAGAGTTGGAGGGAGAGAGAGGGTTAGAGTTAGATGGAGAGAGATAGAGGGTTAGAGTGAGAGAGAGTTAGAGAGAGAGAGAGTTAGAGGGAAAGAGAGTAGAGAGTTGGAGGGAGAGAGTAGAGAGTTTTTACAAAAATATAGATTCTTGGATTTTTTGGCAAGGACATACACATGATACTAACCTCCACAACAAATCAAAACTCCAAACCTACAACCTGATTTTGGACTAAATTACCTGGAATGATTCCTACTACCAGAGATCTAATCTACTCAACAAATGCTCTGCCAAACAAAAAACAGAAACCTGAAAACACCATCCAACCTGGAATTGAGTGAGCTACTCTTACAACCAAGAAGAAAAATACACTACAATTATATATTTTACTTTATAAGGACTGAAGGCTAAGTTAAGGCTACTAGGACAGTAGATCTGACTGCAACTTCAATTAGCCCTGAGGTGTGGAGAGAGAAGCCCTTGAGCCAATGGCAGGAGAGTTCCACAGCCCCACACAAACGCAGAGCCCTTTGAAGCCCTCACAGGTTATTAGCATACAGTACATAGATATAGAGGAGACATCAACCTGTATCAGAGCAGGTCTGATCTATAGAGGAGACATCAACCAAAGCCCTTGAGCCCAACAATGGCAGGAGAGTCGCACAGTCTACCCCAACCAAATAGAGAGGCCTTAGAAGCACCCTCCCGCTGCGCAGAGGTATTTAAAATACAGTACCCTCTGGATGTAAAAAATGACAAGGCACGAAAAGAGTACAAAAACAACCTCCTTATGGAAAATCAATAAACACTTTTTGCTGACTATTATAAAAATGGGAACATAAGCAACTTAATCTTCCACACAGACCATCCCCTGGCATAGCACAGTGCTATATTAACACACTGCCCCTCTGTTAAGAGGAGGGGTGTTAGCGATGGGTGGAAACTCAGGATACTAGACAATGAGGACTCTGAGTCTGCTAATATAAATCTCTATAAGTCTGGAACAGTATTGGTACAGAGCAACCCCAAACGGTTTCAGTTGGACTTTAACCTAATCAAAGAAATAGATCAGCAGGAGAAGATCTCCCTTGAGAAAGATACCCCCACCTCGAGCGGGTCAGACCAGACCTTTCATTAAATAACTCTACAGACGAGCAACCCCAAGAGGAAAGTCAACTTCCCAGCACAGAGCACTGCTCCCTCACTGAAATGAAGGATACATTCACCCAGCTGGAGGTAAGGCAGGTGGAGCTGGAACAGCAGGTGATTACACTCCAATTAGCACAGACCCAGACAACAGTCCAGCACAACAACACCCCCTTAACTAGACTGGAGAGCTGGAATTGGAGAGAGACATGTCTGCACTCTGGACTGTGGTGAGACAACATCAACAGGAGAAAGAGCAGGAGAAGAACAGAGCACTAGAGGAGAGGATCAGAGTGCTGGAGGAGAAGGTGAGAATGATGATGGGTGACATAGAACAACCCATTAGAGAGCTGGCCACCCCCGCAGAGAAGCCAGCAGAACAGCCCACCTCAGACCCTGACCAAAGTCTCAACACCACAGCAGAACAGTACACCCTAGACCCTGACCATAGCCTCGACATCAGACGGACAAACAAATGAAGAACCCCAAGCCCAGGGGATCTCACCCCCTCTGAGCAGCCCCCCTGTCAGCCACCCTGATAGCCCTCCTGACGACCCCCCCACCCCATGCCCCCACTCCCGCAAAGAGGGCCTGAAGTCACACATACGCCCAGGCCGTGAGCAGGCAAACAGGCCCAACCCCCACTCTTACACTAGCCTAAGCCAATGGCATGTACCAGATGCTCAGCAGGATCTGCTCTCTGACTAACAACATTGGACACTTTATGGAGCACAAAGCCTTCACTATTGCATCCTGGAATATCCAAGGCCTGAGGTCATCTGCCTTTGGCCTAAAGAGCAGGAATCTGGACTTCACCAAAGAAATCAGAAATACAGACATTGTCATCCTACAAGAAACATGGTATAGAGAAGATGGACCCACTGGTTGCCCTCTAGGTTACAGAGAGCTGGTAGTCCCATCCACCAAACTACCAGGTGTGAAACAGGGAAGGGACTCAGGGGGTATGCTAATTTGGTATAGAGCAGACTAACTCACTCTATTCAATTAATCAAAAACAATAACATTTTACATTTGGCTAGAAATTCAAAAGGAAATTCACATAGAACATAGAAAAATGTCCTCCTGTGTGCTACCTATATCCCCCCACTAGAAATCCCCATACTTTAATGAAGACAGCTTCTCCATCCTGGAGGGGGAAATCAATCATTTCCAGGCCCAGGGACATGTACTAGTCTGTGGCGACCTAAATGCCAGAACTGGACAAGAACCTGACACCCTCAGCACACAGGGGGACAAACACCTACCTTGAGGTGACAGCATTCCCTCCCCCATATGCCCCCCTAGGCACAACTATGACAACATAACCAACAAAAACGGGTCACAACTCCTGCAGCTCTGTCGCACGCTGGGTCTGTACATAGTGAATGGTAGGCATCGAGGAGACTCCTATGGTAGGTACACCTACAGCTCATCTCTTGGCAGTAGTACTGTAGACTACTTTATCACTGACCTCAACCCAGAGTCTCTCAGAGCGTTCACAGTCAGCCCACTGACACCCCTACGTTTCACTGTAATAGTGAAGGTGTAAATTTGGCAGTAGAAAACCTAAACAGTATATTTTTGCCTCTCAGCTTCCCTATCAAATCTAGAAATTTCAAACAGAAAACCAAAGAAAAGTAACAACAATGACAAATGGTTTGATGAAGAATGCAAAAACCTAAGAACGAAATTGAGAAACCTATCTAACCAAAAACATAGAGACCCAGAAAACCTGAGCCTACGCCTTCACTATGGTGAATCACTAAAACAATACAGAAATACACTACGGAAAAAGAATGAACAGCACGTCAGAAATCATCCATAGACTCTAACCACTTCTGGGAAAATTGGAAAACACTAAACAAACAACACAAAGAGTTATCTATCCAAAATGGTAAACCACTTCTCCTATCTTTTTGGCCCTATAACAAAGAACAAACAGCAAAAACATATACATGATCAAATACAAATCTTAGAATCAACTATTAAAGACTACCAGAACCCACTGGATTCTCCAATTACATTGAATGAACTACAGGACAAAATACAAACCCTCCAA